>NC_064643.1:718199511-718501359 GCF_023864345.2 Schistocerca serialis cubense
ATGGATAAGAAAAATAGAGTCAGATCTAGGGAGAGTAGGAAAGCTATCCATGTTGAAAGTCTGACTGAATAGGAACAGAATAATGAGAACGAAACTAGCGTTGAGCATCGAAACAAAATTAAGTCATTTATGGGGGGAAGGTATCAGTCAAGAAGACATGTAAAAATCTAGTTTTTGGGCCAAATAGTTTTTGTGGAATCGAATGATAAGTGTGTCAAAGCAGTGGGAACACCATGTGTCTGCACAGGCGAACAGTGCAGTGACAGAATCGCGCACAGCGCGGAGTGCAGGGAGCACGTCTTTGTAACAGCGAAAGGGTTAATGCGGCCGTGGTGGCTTTACTTCATGAACTGTGCGCTCTCCCCTAAACATAAGCTTGCGAACTATGCCATACTATGGTGCTGCTTCTATTGGCGCGTGCGTCGTGTGCAACTGGCAACGCAGCAATCTCCCGCGTCTGGGCGGGCTTGCGCGAGCCGCCAAGGTAAAAGAATTCAACTATAGTAGCCGGTATGTCCGCTTTTTGGCACGGATAATAGCGGCGACACGTACTGGCATGGAAGCGATGAGTCTTGGTCGGTCGCTGGCTGCACACATGAGTCACCTAATTCCCATAAATTCCGGGGAGGGGGGCGATGAGCCCCGACACCACGTTCAATCATATCCCAGATGTGTTCGATCGAGTCCAGGTCTGTCGCGTTGGGGGGCCAGCATATCAACTTGAACTCGTCACTGTATTCCTTGAACCAGTCCATCACATTCCTGGCCTTGTGACGTGATGCATTATCCTGTTGGAAAAATGGCACTGCCGTCAGGAAACATGATCGTCATGAAGGGGTGTGTGTGGTCTGTAACCACTGTGCGATGGTCATGTTATCTTGCACGAGCTGCATTGGACCCACGGATGACCACGTGAATGTTCCCCAGAGCAAAATGGAGCCGCCGCCAGCTTGTCTCCATCCTGCAGTACAGGTGTCTAGGACCTACACTACTGGCCATTAAAATTGCTACACCACGAAGATGACGTGCTACAGACGCGAAATTTAACCGACAGGAAGAAGATGCTGTGATATGCAAATGATTAGCTTTTCAGAGCATTCACACAAGGTTGGCTCCGGTGGCGACACCTACAACGTGCTGTCATGAGGAAAGTTTCCAACCGATTTCTCATACACAAACAGCAGTTGACGGGCGTTGCCTGGTGAAACGTTGTTGTGATGCCTCGTTTAAGGAGGAGAAAAGCGTACCATCACGTTTCCGACTTTGATAAATGTCAGATTGTAGACTATCGCGATTGCGGTTTATCGTATCGTGACATTGCTGCTTGCGTTGGTCGAGATCCAATGACTATTAGCAGAATATGTAATCGGTGGCTTCAGGAGGGTAATACGGAACACCGTGCTGGACCCCAACGGCCTCGTATCACTAGCAGTCAAGGTGACAGGCATTTATCCGCATGGCTGTAACGGATCGTGCAGCCACGTCTCGATCCCTGAGTCAACAGATGGGGACGTTTGCACGACAACAACCATCTGCACGAAAAGTTCGACGACGTTTGCAGCAGCATGGACTATCAGTTCGGAGACCATGGCTACAGTTGCTCTTGACGCTGCCTCACAGACAGGAGCGCCTGCGATGGTGTACTCAACGACGAACCTGGGTACACGAATGGCAAAACGTCATTTTTTCGTATGAATCCAAGTTCTGTTTACAGCATGACGATGGTCGCAACCCTGCTTGGCGACGTCGCGGTGAACGCACATTGGAAGCGTGTATTCGTCATCGCCATACCGGCGTATCACCCTGCGTGATGGTATGGGGTGCCATTGGTTACACGTCTCGGTCACCTCTTGTTCCCATTGACGGCACTTTCAACAGTGGACGTTACATTTCAAATGTATTACGACCTGTGGCTCTACTCTTCATTCGATCTCTGCTAAACCCTACATTTCAGCAGGATAATGCACGACCGCATGTTACAGGTCCCGTACGGGCCTTTCTGGATACAGAAAATGCTGCCCTGGCCAGCACATTCTCTAGATCTCTCACAATTGAAAACGTCTGGTCAATGGCGGCCGAGCAACTTGCTCGTCACAATACGCCAGTCATTACTCTTGATGAACTGTGGTATCGTGTTGAAGCTGCATGGGTAGCTGTACCTCTACACGCCATCCAAGCTCTGTTTGACACAATGCCCAGGTCTATCAAGGCCGTTATTACGGCCAGGGGTGGTTGTTCTGGGTACTGATTTCTCAGGATCTATGCACCCAAATTGCGTGAAAATGTAGTCACATGTCAGTTCTAGTATAATATATTTGTCGAATGAATACCCGTTTATCATCTGCATTTATTCTTGGTGTAGCAATTTTAATGGCCAGTAGTGTATTATACAGGAAAACGACAGATCGCGGATGAAGGTATTGGGATGGTCTGCCACCGCGCCAACGTCCAGTGCCGATGATCATGTACCCATTTCACTCTTGGTTGCCGATTTGTTGGTGTTAACATTGGCGCACGCATGGGTGTTTGGTGCGAAGGCCCGTCGTTAGGAGCTTTCCGTGCACTGTGTGTTCAGACACACTTGTACTCTGCCCAGCCTTGAAATCTGATGTTAGTTCCCCTAGAGTTAGCCACCTGTCCTGTTTTACCAGTCTGCACAGCCTACGACGTCCGACATCTGTAATGACGGGCGGCCGCCCAACCCCACGACATCTGGACTTAGTTTCTCCTCGGTTTCGCTACGTGCTGAAGACACTCATCACAGCACTCCCCAAAAACCTGACAAGTCGTGCAGTTTGCGAAATGCTTGCGCCGAGCTGTTGGACCATCACAATCTGCCCTCGGTCAAACTCGGACAGATAGCATGCCTTCCCTATTCCACACATAGACAGTACACTCACTGATACTACATGCAGCATGTGTGTGTCTGATTAGCAGCTACTCCTCGCCAGGTGACGCTGCTACCACCTGGATGGGTTTATATCGACAGGAGGTCAGTGGTCATAGCGTTCTGGCTAATCAGTGTAATTCCAGTTGTTATCTTATGATAGCATAGCTCTATATTTCTATTAAGTTTCTATAATCAGTCGTGAATACTGTGAATAATTTTCAGATTTGAAATGGAATATTTTTTAAAAAAAGATACTTAAATTTCTTTCCACAGTTTCTGTATTTCAATAAAATTACTGTAAGGTGGCGTGGTCTCCTGACCTTCATTTCTTACATATTCCAACCTCACCATCATATTCTGTGTATCAAGACGTTTCATTCGACCCAAACTCTATAGGTTACAGTCAATTTTACATATTTCCATTTAATCGATATGCAAATCTAATAAATAAATCACAAATGCGCACAGAGATTAAAAAGTTGGGGCTGGCATGCGCAAACATTCAAGACACGATGGCCACAGGAATATTTGTTTGGCGGAGGCAACCAGCCTGCTGGAAAGTTCGTAGGAGGGTGAGTTAGCATGTAGCTGTGCCAGCCGGCCGACGGCCCACAGACCAAAACAGTTTTTGCCAGAGAAAAGGGATAATGGCTTGCGTGTTCACCTTAAAAGCAAAACCTGCTGTATTGTTTGGGAGAGCCCCAGCATACGCATTTTTTGACGGACCTAGAGTGCAGTTTCAGAGTTCTCACAGGGGGACAGTAAACATCTAACGTAGATGCTATATGTTTCCGGATTGGTCAGCTTAAACGGAGCGCCATTCTCCCGTTTGTAAGAGTAACGCAGATTGGTGGACTATGTCTGACGCAATGAGCTGGAGGAGTGAGGGAAAGACAGTGGATGATATACCCTTTCGCTTTTTGCAAGGAGGGAAGTCGTTCCAGTGATGCTCTTGTAGCGGGAACACATAGCGGGAGCAAGTGCGCTCGTGCACGTACGCAGAGAGCGAGGAACAAAGTCTCTACTCAGTACTGCACTGAGAGAGCATCTTTGTCGCTAGCGAGTTGGAGTGATACTCTATATTCAGTCGCTGACGATTAAGCGTTTGTTCATTCTGTTGGCCGCGACACATAATGTGCGGTGTGAACACAGACAGAGTATTAGTTAGCGCCTGCAAGCGAACATTGAGTGGCATCGCAGTGGACTGGTTATCTGACTGGTGTACGACGCCAATAGTTAGACTAGGGGCAGATAGGAGTCCTTGACTTCATCAAGGCGTAGTGAAAGTTCGATTGGCGAAGATCAATCCCGGTAGAAGGAGATAGTTGTGTTATTTTACAGCAGCGAATGATGCAGGCAGCAGTCGTCGCGGCTCACAGTATTGTGCGCTACAGCGTAGGTGAGCACCATCTTTCCTCCATTAGAAATAGCATACTTCATTCACGTCACTCCATTACATTTCTCACGTGACAACCTCGACTGTACTTAGAAAAATTCAATCAGATAATTATTCAAGTTGAGTAGGCGCGGTTCTCAGCCATTCTGCCTAGTAAATAACATTCTTAAAGAAAAGGGATAAAAAAGCTTTCCCACACTTTGTATATAAGTGTCATTAACAGGATTCCTATCCAGAAGAGGTAACCTCCTATTCTGAAAAGAACCTGGAAATTTGTGTAGCAGTTTATAAATAAAAGTTTCATTTGATTTTTCTTAAATTTCGCAATAAATAATATTTTCCGTTCGTTTGATGTTTTTCTTACACTAACTAGCAATACTCCAGTACCCAAGTATCCAACTAGTTACGTAAGAAAATAGAATATTTTTGTGTCTTTTCCTTACAGCGGACGACTCCAGAAGATATTTATTGCTGAAAGTTTTTCAGGTATTTCTTTTTGGTACGTTAAGAGCGTTTGTCTGACTTCTGTAGTGGTGTGGGGTGGAAATTGCTTCTTGCAGGAGCCAAAGGGTATTTGTCAGATCAATCCGATGCGTAACTCGTCAACATAACACCCACACACTGACATTACTAATAGCAGACCCTAACAATAAACTGATGCATAGGAATTTGCACGAATTTTTTGTGTATTTGTGAAGAAGATAAGGCAGGGGAGACGCTTTTGGTGTTTCACTGTCGCCTGCACTCGCTTTCAACTAGAATCGCGATGGGGTGACAGCACGTGAACGGCGTCTAGCAGGTAACTGGCTGGCGTTCCCAGAAATCCGTCCGACAGCCTCAGACAACGCTAAAGGCCTGTAATGCGAGCTCCGTCTGGCGACTGCTTCTTTCAGCGGTGCCGTCAGCCTTTTAACTGAAAGGCTTCAGCAGCTGTCAACACCTGTGACGGACAGGGTCGGAACGCGACTCTCAGGGCAGCGAGAAGCCACACTACCGACCTAGTAAACGCCGGTACGCGTGTACTCAAACCCATGACACACACAACACTCGACACGGAAACATGATTCACTGAATACATAAAATGTAGAGACTTTTCATTGTATGTTTCACCAAATGAGGTAGCCACTTTTCCTTATGTTTCCAAAATGGTTCAAATGGCTCTGAGCACTATGGGACTCAACATCTTAGGTCATAAGTCCCCTAGAACTTAGAACTACTTAAACCTAACTAACCTAAGGACATCACACACACCCATGCCCGAGGCAGGATTCGAACCTGCGACCGTAGCAGTCCCGCGGTTCCCGACTGCAGCGCCAGAACCGCTAGACCACCGCGGCCGGCTTATGTTTCCATATAACTATTTCAAAGAATTCTTATACATTTTTGCCATGTGCATTTTTGATAAGTCATCATAGACAGTATCAGATCATTATGTATATAGAATAAGGTGGCGAGTGAAAATTTGCATCAAGGCTGAGAATAGAACCTGTGTTTCCTGCTTGCTAGGCAGGTGTGTTAACCACTAAGCCACCTTGGCATAGCAGTTCACCCAAATGCACGGAAATTCCGTCTTATGCACGAACAGAGGGCCTTAAACTAGATTGCGGTGGCAGTGAGAACCTGTATCGAGGAGGGAGGCGTGCCAGGGTGATCTGTTCAGTCGTGTAAACCTCTGAGCCAAGGTGGCTTAGTGGCTAAGGCGCCTGCGTAGTAAGCAGGAGACCTGGGTTTGAGTCCCGACCGGCCGGGGTGGCCAAGCGGTTAAAGACGCTACAGCCTGGAACCACGCGACCGCTACGGTCGCAGGTTCGAATCCTGCCTCGGGCATGGATGTGTGTGATGTCCTTAACTTAGTTAGGTTTAATTAGTTCTAAGTTCTAGGCGAGTGACGACCTCAGAAGTTAAGTCCCATAGTGCTCAGAGCCATTTTTTTTTAGTCCCGGCTTTGGTACGAATTTTCACTCGTCGCTTCAGTTTATGTGCGTAAAATCATATCCGTATGACACCAGTAAGGTCTACGAAATTGTGTCATTTCTTTATTATTTCAATAAGTACTTTACATCAATATAAACGTAGGCTTCCGCAGCCATTGTCACAGTCAATAAAATTTTTCTGGGTTTGTGACCGCATTGTCAATATGTAAAACTACCGATGTTTCGGTCACTGTTGCAAGTGACCTTCAGTCTGGAACCGCGTGACCGCTACGGTCGCAGGTTCGAATCCTGCCTCGGGCATGGATGTGTGTGATGTCCTTAGGTTAGTTAGGTTTAAGTAGTTCTAAGTTCTAGGGGACTGATGACCACAGATGTTAAGTCCCATAGTGCTGAGAGCCATTTGAACCATTATTTTGCAAGTGACCTCCTTCAGGGCGTGTTTGTAAATAAACACACCCTGAAGAAGGTCACTTGCAACAGTGATCTAAACGTCGGTAGTTTTACATACTCACAATGTAATCACAAACTCAGAAAAATTTTAGTGATTGCTTTACATCAAGTTTCCTTTAATTTACGTTTATGGTCACAAACTTTTTTTTTAACAGATTACCGATATCGGTCTATAATGACCATTATCAGATCTGCAGCAAAAAATGGGAAAAACATAAATACACTCGCAGATTGTCTACAGCTTAAAAACAATACATAGACCATAATGAAAAACACTCCTGACAATATATGCATTTATGCGCTTTAACTATGAAGAGGCATACCTGTTATATAAAAACAAAGTCCTAATGTACCGCAGCCATAGTGGCATCGTCAAATGTTAAATGCAGCAGCAGCACCAGCATCGTCAAATATATATAAATAACATCACAAGCACGAGTCATGTTGTCAGTAGTACTACTGTTTAAAACAAGCTGCCGTACAGTAGCCACAAGATGTTTGTGTTGTAAGTTAATCAGTTGTCGCTAATGTCGGAATAAACTAGTTTTCAATAATTAATTGGACAGCGAAAATAAAGGGGGATACAATAGTTGGAGACTGTAATGAGGTTATAACGTATAAAAGGCATTACAGTAATAAAAAGCAATAAAAAGAACACGACAAAAGTAAGATTGTTAAAAAGAGGTAGAGTTAAGAAACAGTAGTTGACATATGCTCCAGTACCAATATTCTAGATAATGGCATAGATATTAAACACCTTTGATAGTGCACCGGATAATATTAGACAACCATAAAACAAATCGCTAAAGAAGCCACAAATGAAAGAAAATATAGTTCTGCACGTAATCAGCCCCCTCTGTTAGCGCTAACGCCAGAATTCCGCACAGGCGGGAAGTGGTTGGATGCAACGGCAACTTGTTGTAATGGAACGCTGGGCGCTGCAAAATAAGATAACTATCAACCCGACGAAGACGGCAGCCGTTCTGTTCACACGGAGGAAACCAGTTCTGAACGACAGACTCTAAATAGCTGACCAATTTATCCCATGGTCGCCGGGAGTGAAGTATCTCGGTGTCTACCTTGACAAAAAATTACTCTTTACGCAGCATATTGACGACAAGAAGACGGCAGCCCAGAAGATGGCCAGGTCATTGATTCCGTTCCTGAAGAGTCAGGATCTCAACCCTAAGACTAAATAAACTCCAGTTGTGTAAGGCAACGATGGAACCCACAATGTTGTATGGCTCCACCTCGTGGGGAACTACGTGCGTCTCCAACTACAACAAACTCCAAGCGCTGCAAAACATTTGCTATCGATGGATCACAGGAGCTCCATGGTGGACAAGAAACGTCGACATCCGCACCGCACTCCACGAGACCACTATACAAGAGAAGGTCCATGACAAAGCTCTACGAGTTTTTGACAAGATCGATGCCCTTAGGGACGAAGTTCGACAGTTAGAATCGGTAGGAACGGTAAACCCTGCAAGATGGCACAAGTATCGAGTACCGAAGTCAATAACGTTTCACCCCCCATAGGCAATCTATCATAACACGACGAAGCAGTCACACATAACAGCCTTGACACTGTAACCTCCCCACCGTAATTTTAAAAAGGATATTATTTAAGAATGCTAATGGACATTGTGCTAAGTGTAACCTCCCCACAGAAATTTAAAAGGACAATATTTAATAGAAATGGGAGCCAAACGTAACCTCCCTGCAATGAAATGTGCTGACAAAGACAATAAAAATGTGAAATTCGCAATCTGACTCAAGGTGTAAGCTGTCACAAAAATAATGAAAAACAATTCAATGCTAACGAGACTTCAGTGACAATGAAAATTCAATTAAAGCGAAATATCGGTCTTTGGCCTTGTGCAAAAAATCATAATTAATTTCTTACCTCATTGAAACTGCATGTCAAATTTCTGCTCTTATTGTTGGCCACGGCTTGGAGGAAATGCATTGCAAATAATATTTTTTTTTTTTTTGAAATTTAACTGAAACTTTACTTTAAAGGAAATGGAAGGAAATCGTTGGTTCAATTAAATGCTTCTTTTGTAAAAAATTGCTTTGAAATCAAAATTATTATTGGGGCGATTATTGCACAAATTAGTTACAATTAATTTACATTATTAGCTAAGGGCATTGCTGATTGATTACCTTGTTTTAAAAAATAACATACCTCGTCCTGAATCTTGACCAGAATGCCATGTCGACGCCCGCCGACTCCTCACACACAACTGTACTCGACTGCTACTACCGACATACTGTCCACTGACACTGCTCGCAACTGTACTGCACGACTACTACTGACAGACTGCACGACGACTACTACTAACAGACTGACTACCGCTCGCAACACTCGCGCGGTCAAGCGCAGACTAACCACGATAAATGGCTCTCTGGTCAAAGATTTTATCATGCCTCACCATCGCTGCTACGTTACATACGTGTTTCAACACATTTCACCCTCCACAGGAGATAGACATCACCAAAGACAGCAGGCTAAAGGACCCATTGCGTGCCCAAGCCTAACTGAATGTGTAATAAATAAAGTGTTTTCCTTTTATCCTTACATCCCATCCTAGAAGAATAAGTCATCAAGGATGATCTCTTCAGTCCACACCACACACTATTTATAAAAAAAAAAAAAAAAAAAAAATGGTTGGAGGAGCGTGACCGCCAGAGGACCCCTCGTACCCTGCAGTACTCCGTTGCAAGTAAAGAATGATAAAATTCCGTAACAGTGCATGACCTACATTATCTGGTTAATGCAGTCTATGAAATGAACAGAGAAGGAACAAGAACATATTAGAGTCATGAGTAAAATATACGAAAACGAAGCAAATATGTGAGGCAGTCAATACTAGGCGAAATTATCAACAAACTATATGTAACAGAGGCGTACAGTGCGCAAAGTAGGCATTGGGCACATAGTCACTCTTCCGTTAAGTAGTTTAGTTGCTTCTTTATTTTTTGCTCTATAAATCTCAAGCTCCTCTAACAAATTAAGACCACGGCTCTTCCCCACTCTGTGAAGAATACGCATACAATTCTCAATGCTTCCTATGGAATGACCAGTTTCAGAAAAATGCTGTCCCAAAGTTTTATGAACGCTTCTTAAATATTAATGCGATGTTAGTATTTTCTCAGAAGCAAGCCTGCAATGCCATACCCAGGCTCACCAATATGTAATTCTTCGTTATTAAGTCAGTTTACGACCTGCACTTGTGAGCCATCGCGAAGGGAGGTGTTCCGTATGATCTAGGCCGTTGGAGCTACGGAACCAGAGACTGCAAGTAGCTGAAGAGGACAGCTGAACAATCGTGCTCATAGGACCCTGCACTCTGGATATTTTTCAGCATGGAGGGCACGGATCCGACGGTTGCTTCCATCTTCCAGATCGTGCAGGAAGAATATGTCTGGCATTTCCCGTGTGGAATAACAGGCTTCCAGTACGCTGGCCAGTGCGAAGATAAAACTATACTATAAAAGCATTTCACTAATCTATCGAAACACAATCTGGTTCTATTAACACTAATGTATGCGCTGCACTTACAGAACTGTGAATACGTTTTACAGTAACAACACTGACATATATTTACTGCACGCTGTATGCACGGACAATAACAAAGGAATTTGTCCTCATTTGCTTACTCCATTCTAGAGAGCGTTCGTAATAGCAAAGAGCTTGAGCAGAACAAATGTGTTTCACACTAGCGAAGATGAACAAGTGCTCATAGCTCTAAAGGTGTGCATTTTAGTGCCTACGTTAACTGGACATTTTTGCCTTGTTTTGGTCCATACTACCACCATCCAAAATGTGAAATACTTTTTTTTAACACCCTGCATTTAGTCCTGGATGTATTTGGGGTAGTCTGTCTTAGTTGCATTATACTATTTTTAGTGATAAAAATTAATTACACTACGGCCATCAAAATAGCTACACCACGAAGATGACATGCTACAGACGCGAAATTTAACCGACAGGAAGAAGATGCTGTTATATGCAAATCATTAGCTTTTCAAAGCATTCACACAAGGTTGGCGCCGGTGGCGGCACCTACAACGTGCTGGCATGAGGAAAGTTTCCAACCGATTTCTCATACACAAACAGCAGTTGACCGGCGTTGCCTGGTGAAACATTGTTGTGATGCCTCGTGTAAGGAGGAGAAATGCGTACCATTGCGTTTCCGACTTTGATAAAGGTCGGATTATAGCCTATCGTGATTGCGGTTTATCGCATCGCTGCATTACTGCTCGCGTTGGTCGAGATCCAATGACTCTTGGCAGAATATGGCTCGGTGGGTTCAGTAGGGTATTACGGAACGCCGTGCTGGATCCCAACGGCCTCGTAGAACTAGCAGTCGAGATGACAGGCATCTTATCGGCACGGCTGTAACGGATCGCGCAGCCACGTCTCGATCCCTGAGTCAACAGATGGGGACGTTTGCAAGACAACAACCACCTGCACGAAGAGTTCGACGACATTTGCAGCAGCCTGGACTGTCAACTCGGAAACCATGGATGCGGATACTCTTGACGCTGCATCACAGACAGGAGCGCCTGCGACGGCGTACCCAACGACGAACCTGGGTGCACGAATGGCAAAACGTCATTTTTTTGGATGAATCTAGGTCCTGTTTACAGCATCATGATGGTCGCATCCGTGTTTGGCGACATCGTGGTGAACGCACATTGGAATCGTGTATTCGTCATCGCCATACTGGCGTATCACTATGCGTGATGGTATGGGGTGCCATTGGTTACACGTCTCGGTCACCTCTTGTTCGCGTTGACGGCACTTTGAACAGTGGACGTTACATTTCAAATGTGGCCCTACCCTTCATTCGATCCCTGCAAAACCCTATATTTCAGCAGGATAATGCACGACCGCATGTTGCAGGTCCTGTACGTGCCTTTCTGAATACAGAAAATGTTCGCCTGCTGCCCTGGCCAGCACATTCTCCAGATCTCTCACCAACTGAAAACGTCTGGTCAATGGTGGTCGAGCAACTGGCTCGTCACAATACGCGAGCCACTACTCTTGATGATCTGTGGTATCATGTTGAAGCAGCATGGGCAGCTGTACCCGTACAAGCCATCCAAGCTCTGTTTGACTCAATGCCCAGGCGTGTCAAGCCCGTTATTATGGCCAGAGGTGGTTGTTCTGGGTACTGATTTCTCAGGATGTATGCACTCAAATTGCGTGAAACTGTAATCACATGTCAGTTCTAGTATAATATATTTGTCCAATGAATACCCGTTTATCATCTGCATTTCTTCTTGGTGTAGCAATTTTAATGGCCAGTAGTGTATTTTTGTAAGTCAGTACACATGTTCAGTCATTGTGACATATCAGATTGATGCGAAGAACATGACAGTATTTAAGAAACATGTGTCTCTGTTGAAGGAGCGATATTGTCAGGTACGATTGCAGTAGACACAGACACGTCGTGAGTTGGCGCTGTAGCAGTGTAGACGACTCAGAAGACTCAAATGGCTGGCACCGGCTTGGAAGTCACAAATCGTTACCTCCAGTAAATGCGCTATCCATGTGTGGACGCCTGGTGGCATCCACTGGGACCACGTACCGAGGGCTCCGAAAGTAAAACACCTGCACTTCGTTATGTTATGGATATTACAACAATGGAACAAAGTGCTGTAAGATCGCAATTTTCTATCCGATCACTGTATGCCATCCAGCGGGCTTTCTTTTCAGGAAGGAAGTTACTTCACATTTCGTTATTGTTGTCTGAGATTATACTACCTTCTTCCACCTGTCATTATCTATGACATCATACTTCCTACCCATTTCACATATCTGAATATGGCTCTAGAACTGGCAGAAAAAGGACTTCACAGAATATATCCAACAGACTGCATTCTACCCACCGCTTATCCTGCAGAACTGCATTTATGTGACCGCCCACTTCCCATAGTCTCGCGAGTTTCGATTTACTATGTTAGCAAAGAGGTTACTACAAGTGGCGGGTTGGTCCTTTGTTGTACCAAGGGCAAACTACATCAGTGTGTTTTACGATCAGTGGAATCCGGTAGCTCTTATAATATATGGAAATTGGTGAGCTGTACTTGTACATTAGATGATAGAGCCAATAACAGTCCTCCAAAAAGCGCTTAGTTTTGTTATGGTGTTTTTATATACCCGATGATGTCTGCACAACTAATAAATGAGCCGACCAAACTCCAAGACCGTTCATTCAAATTGCTAAGGTTGATTTCCACCCCTATACCTCTTCAGCTAAGCTGGTGTTCTGTCTCTAATGACCTAGACATCAGTGGGAGATAAAGTCTATTTTTTACTGTTTTTCTTCAAAGTAAATCAATCACAAAAACGTTTACGGTCCCTATAAGCTAAGATCTTTAAAGAGAAATAGAAGAAAGGGTCTGTGAACAGTAGTACCAAAACGTCAGTGATCACCTTAGATCGACAACAGTAACTTTACCTCCCGTTAAACACAACATGTCAGGAAGCTCATCAAGACCTTGGCGTGACGACACTTTCGCGAATGTTTCTGAATGTCCTGCAACAGCCGCAAGGCGGTATCGAAGCTCAGGGCCGCAGCGCCAATGACGTCACCAGCAGACTGGCGTAATACTCGTAAAGAATGGACGGCGAGACCATATAACGGCTTACTCGTGAGCTTGTGAAGCCTACAATGTCGTAGTAGGCTATAAACGTCCCTTGGTAATCAAGAGAAAGGGACTGAGGGTGGGTGTGAATCTAGAGCGTAGAAATCAAGATTGCACGAAACGAAAAACATGACTTTCAAGGTATCTTACATCATGTCTTCTATTTGGTGAGTTGCAGTCAATAAAGGGAAGGTATATTACAACGCAAGACTTCCGCGAAGCGGAAAACCTGTAAACTTTGTGAATAACTGCACAGGAATACTAAACAACTTGAAGCAGTAAAAAAGAAAAATTACCGTCACCAGCCTTCGCGAAGCTTAATATTTGGGAACCGACCGTCATCCAGCCAAAACTTATTTTGTAGCTCTAGGTTTCAGGACGTCAGCTAGGCATCTGGATAGACATGTGGAATGAAAAATCGCCGTAATCTGCGGCATATACAGAAGTAACCTCGGACCGGAATTAAAGTTTAAGGAATCTCAACAGAGAGTTGTGCGTTTTTATTTAAGTAACTAACAGTGCGTTTTTATTTGAGCAACTAACACCAGGATATCACGTGCTACCGGTATCCATGTTGCAAGTACTAAAGAAGCTAACGTCGAAGGAAGGACGTCAACGCCACAAGTGATTCTAGCGCGCTTCATAGACTATTCAGAGCTTCGAACCGCACTACATTTCAGCTGGAAGAGTAGTGAGTGCGAAAGACGAAAACATGGATTTAGAAGTCAGTCTCAGTAACGCCGCGCCACTAGAGAAGATCGCGGTGAATTTCTGCAACCAAATAAGGAATTTCATTTTTTTATCTGATTGTAAAGCTCATAACTCATGGAAATTCGTAATTCTTCAGATTAAGATAAATTTCTTGTGTATTGGACATTTAATTAAATAATTCTAGAAATTAGAATAATTTTGTAAGGGTGGTAAGATTCCATCTCACGTTGGTACAGCCTTTACATGTCCAGTGCTACGTCAGAGCAAGTTCGAACACAGGGTATGTGGTGCACTGCCGCAGTTCATACAATGTCTGAAGACGGCATCGAAGTAAAGTCAGTCTGACTGCAGTACCTGGCTGTATGAGATACCAGTTCGATTTTACACAGAGTACGCGAAGGGACCTGCCCCCCCTTCTTGCAGCGGTGTACCGTCGGTCTCTAGAAGAGCGTAGCGTTCCAAAGGATTGGAAAAAGGCACAGGTCATCTCCGTTTTCAAGAAGGGACGTCGAACAGATGTACAGAACTATAGACCTATATCTCTAACGTCGATCAGTTGTAGAATTTTCGAACACGTATTATGTATGAGTATAATGACTTTTCTGGAGACTAGAAATCTACTCTGTAGGAATCAGCAATCGTTTAGAAAAAGACGATCGCGTGAAACCCAGCTAGCGCTATTCGTCCACGAGACTCAGATGGCCATAGACACGGGTTCACAGGTAGATGCCGTGTTTCTTGACTACCGAAAAGCGTTCGATACAGTTCCCCACAGTCGTTTAATGAACAAAGAAAGAGCATATGGACTATCAGACCAATTGTGTGATTGGATTGAAGAGTTCCTAGATAATAGAACGCAGCATGTCATTCTCAATGGAGAGTAGTCTTCCGAAGTAAGAGTGATTTCAGGTGTGCCGCAGGAGAGTGTCGTAGGACCGTTGCTATTCACAATATATATAAATGACATTGTGGATAACATCGGAAGTTCACTGAGGCTTTTTGCGGATGATGCTGTAGTATATCGAGAGTTTGCAACAATGAAAAATTGTACTGAAATGCAGGAGGATCTGCAACGTATTGACGCATGGTGCAGGAAATGGCAATTGAATCTCAATGTAGACAAGTGTAATGTACTGTGAATACACTGAAAGTAAGATCCTTTATCATTTAGCTGCAATATAGCAGGTCAGCAACTGGAAGCAGTTAATTCCATAAATTATCTGGGAGTAGGCATTAGGAGTGACTTAAAATGGAATGATCATGTAAAATTAATCGTCGGTAAAGCAGATGCCAGACTGAGATTCGTTGGAAGAATCCTAAGGAAATGCAGTCCGAAAACAAAGGAAGTAGGTTACAGTACGCTTGTTCGCCCACTGCTTGAATACTGCTCGCCGGTGTGGGATCCATACCAGATAGAGTTGATAGAAGAGATAGAGAAGATCCAACGGAGAGCAGCGCGCTTCGTTACAGGATCATTTAGTAATCGCGAAAGCGTTACGGAGATGATAGATAAACTCCAGTGGAAGACTCTGCAAGAGAGACGCTCAGTAGCTCGGTACGGCCTTTTGTTGAAGTTTCGAGAACATACCTTCACCAAGAAGTCAAGCAGTATATTGCTCCCTCCTACGTATATCTCGCGAAGAGACCATGTGGATAAAATCAGAGAGATTAGAGCCCACACAGAGACAAACCGACAATCTTTCTTTCCACGAGCAATACGAGACTGGAATAGAAGGGAGAATCGATAGAGGTACACAAGGTACCCTCCGCCACACACCGTCAGGTGGCTTGCGGAGTATGGATGTAGATGGAGATGTATAGTAGTACCTGGCTGTCAATTAGACACGATTTCAATAAATAGTATACCATTTCCAAGTTACAGGCTAATTTAAACTTTCAGAATTTCACATTCACGTCCATGCTGTAACGCGCTTTGCAAACATCCTTTTGGGTGCAGCGAATTCCCCCCCCCCCCCCCCCCTCCGCCCCTAAGTTTCAGTTTCAGTGCCCCCACAGGGCTGAAGTAGGCGCATTGTATGAGCGTTCACAAGGGCAAAGCTGCATCTGGACGGGGCAAGTTTTCAAGACCGTAATATTCACAGAGCGGCAGAGTTCATGGTTGTCGACTAACAGAAGACACATCGAAAGAGCAAAATCAGAGTGATCGCGCTCTGAAAAAATTAGCTAGGGTGTACTACATCAAGAGAAGAGTACTTTCGGCCTCCAACTACTTTCCGCGTTCTTTAAAAGTGCCACTTAAAACCAGGTGTATAGACGTTTTACATTACGTTAAAATATTTAGTCAAGCACGCAAAAGTGGCCCTTACGAGTAATCTGCGCCAATTCAATTAATACATCATGATAACCAGTTTCATGCTCGGCTACTAGCCAATCCTTATAAATTTAATGCCATCTATAAATCAACAAAACATCACAAAAGTAGCTGCAAAACAAAAATAGCACTTGCTGAATCTGAAGGAACTCGTCCATTCGGCTAAACATGTGGCATCGCATGTATAAAATTCGGGATGTATCAAAAAGAATCATACGATTTGGCACGTCTATATTTCTGAAAGTAATAAACATATACCATGAATTTTGTTTTTTGATGAACGGGAAACTTAAAAAGTTTTTTTCATATCTTTTCATAGGTGTTCAACATGGGCAACGGCCTTGCCGCAGTAGATACGCCGGTTCCCGTGAGATCACCGAATTTAAGCGCTGTCGGGCGTGCTCGATACTGGATGGGTGACCATCCAGGCCGCCATGCACTGTTGCTATTTTCGGGGTGCACTCAGCCTCGTGATGCCAATTCAGGAGTTAATCGACCGAGTAGTAGCGGCTTCGGTCAAGAATACCATCATAACGACCGGGAGAGCGGTGTGCTGACCCCACGCCCCTCCTATCCGCATCCTCCCCTGAGGAAGACACGGCGGTCGGATGGTTCCGGTAGGCCACTCGTCGCCTGAAGACGGAGGTGTTCAATATGCCCCCCTTGAGATACACGGCATGTATCAATGCGGTATTCAAATTGTTCACATCCTGCAGCGAGCATGTCTCGAGTTACACCTTCCACAGCTGCTGTTATGTGATATCTCAGTTCATTCATTGTTGCTGATAACGGAGGCACATAAACAGAGTCTTTTATAAACCCCACACGGTATAATCATATACAGTCAGGTCCGGTGACCTTCGAGGCCAGTAATGTAAGGCTGAATCATTTCGTCCAGTGCGACCAATCCGTCGTGCAGAAATCCATTGATTTAACAATTACCGCACTTCCAGATGCCAGTGTGGCGGTTCCCCATCCTGTTGATAAATGAAATCGTTCGAATCAGTCTCCAGCTGTGGGAAAAGAAAGTTCTCAAGCATATCGAGATATGTGCTTCCTGTAACCGGAGTGTCGGCAAAGAAAAATGGACCATACACTTTTTCCCACGAAACTGCGCAAAACAGATTAAATTTTGGAGAGTCCGTCTCATGTTGTACAATTTCATGTGGTTGCTCCGTACCCCACATTCTCACATCACGACGGTTCACCTTCCCATTTAAATTGGAATGTTGCCTCGTCACTAAATACTAAGCGTGGAAGAGAACTGTCATCCTCATCGTGTCAAGAACGAAGTTACAGAACTCCTCTCCTTCAAGAAGAGCTTGCAGTAGCTGAATTTTGTACGGTTTCATGTGCGAACGTCGACGCAACACACACCAGACGGACATCGGGGTTACGTTGAGCTGTCGAGCTCCACGGCGAACGGAATTCTGCGGACTCCTTGTGAAACTACGGCGGATGCGTTCGAAGTCTGTGTCAGACACTCTTTTTTTTTTTTTTTTTCTTTTGCTTTATTGAATTTCCATTTCTCCCAGAGGGGGAGAGGGCTGCCAGCAGCGTCACATGCCGCTCTGCAGCCAACAGAAGGTAACATCATAATGAGGAGATAATAAAACAATAAAAACAGGTGATAAAACGGTAACTGGTTAAAACTGCGACAGGGCGAAAAGTTGTGAAGTGAAAATAAAAAAATAAAGTGTTGGTGATGCTGAGTAAAATACATATTAGTTAGACAGGCACAATTAAAAAAAATGGCGACAATCTGGTTTCTGCTCGTAAGAATTAAAACACACCTATCGACAGTATGGTGGCTGTTCGCAACACTGGAAGGGGATGCACAACACTGAACACTCACTTAAAACTGCGCCACAGAGGAGACACGACGGCAGATGGGGGGGGACAAGGACCGGTGAAGGGCGGGGGGAGGGGGGGGGGGAAGGGGGGGGAAGGGGAGAGAGGAACCAGACACTCGGGGATGGCCAGACGATTTACCTTTAGGCCCGTTTCACACTGGGACACTAGTGACAGTCACCAGCGACGGTCACCGACTGAGATACAGGGTGTTTCAAAAATGACCGGTATATTTGAAACAGCAATAAAAACTAAACAAGCAGCGATAGAAATACACCGTTTGTTGCAATATGCTTGGGACAACAGTACATTTTCAGGCAGACAAACGTTCGAAATTACAGTAGTTACAATTTTCAACAACAGATGGCGCTGCGGTCTGGGAAACTCTATAGTACGATATTTTCCACATATCCACCGTGCGTAGCAATAATATGGCGTAGTCTCTGAATGAAATTACCCGACACCTTTGACAACGTGTCTGGCAGAATGGCTTCACATGCAGATGAGATGTACTGCTTCAGCTGTTCAATTGTTTCTGGATTCTGGCGGTACACCTGGTCTTTCAAGTGTCCCCACAGAAAGAAGTCACAGGGGTTCATGTCTGGCGAATAGGGAGGCCAATCCACGCCGCCTCCTGTATGTTTCGGATAGCCCAAAGCAATCACACGATCATAGAAATATTCATTCAGGAAATTAAAGACGTCGGCCGTGCGATGTGGCCGGGCACCATCTTGAATAAACCACGAGGTGTTCGCAGTGTCGTCTAAGGCAGTTTGTACCGCCACAAATTCACGAAGAATGTCCAGATAGCGTGATGCAGTAATCGTTTCGGATCTGAAAAATGGGCCAATGATTCCTTTGGAAGAAATGGCGGATGCAGGGACGATGGGACTGCAACATGGGGCTTTTCGGTTCCCCATATGCGCCAGTTCTGTTTATTGACGCAGCCGTCCAGGTAAAAATAAGCTTCGTCAGTAAACCAAATGCTGCCCACATGCATATCGCCGTCATCAATCCTGTGCACTATATCGTTAGCGAATGTCTCTCGTGCAGCAATGGTAGCGGCGCTGAGGGGTTGCCGCGTTTGAATTTTGTATGGATAGAGGTGTAAACTCTGGCGCATGAGACGATACGTGGACATTGGCGTCATTTGGACCGCAGCTGCAACACGGCGAACGGAAACCCGAGGCCGCTGTTGGATCACCTGCTGCACTAGCTGCGCATTGCTCTCTGTGGTTGCCGTACGCGGTCGCCCTACCTTTCCAGCATGTTCATCCGTCACGTTCCCAGTCCGTTGAAATTTTTCAAACAGATCCTTTATTGTATCGCTTTTCGGTCCTTTGGTTACATTAAACCTCCGTTGAAAACTTCGTCTTGTTGCAACAACACTGTGTTCTAGGCGGTGGAATTCCAACACCAGAAAAATCCTCTGTTCTAAGGAATAAACCATGTTGTCTACAGCACACTTGCACGTTGTGAACAGCACACGCTTACAGCAGAAAGACGACGTACAGAATGGCGCACCCACAGACTGCGTTGTCTTCTATATCTTTCACATCACTTGCAGCGCCATCTGTTGTTGAAAATTGTAACTACTGTAATTTCGAAAGTTTGTCCGCCTGAAAATGTACTGTTGTCCCAAGCATATTGCAACAAACGGTGTATTTCTATCGCTGCTCGTTTAGTTTTTATTGCCGTTTCAAATATACCGGTCATTTTTGAAACACCCTGTACATTCGTTTGAACTGGAGCCTACACACCGGGACACTACACCGCCTCCCCGATCCACTGTGACCCAGCAGTGACTCACCCTCGCCACATGTGGTGGACACTATCGCTGTGTTCACAGCAGTCACCGCCGGACATGCATTAGTTTTAATAGGAGTGTTTGCTTTGGGACACAGATCACATACAGAGCGCTGCAGTTTTGCCAACCGACAGGCAGTCATTTCTGAGACAGTGATGCCAAATATTCGTTGTACATTACACTGTTCTCACTTTACTCATGAGTTTAGATTTGCTTAACACGGAAGATTTTGTAAGTGCAGTAGAAGGCCATCCTGCTATTTGGGATGTGAAAAGCAATGACTATAGCAACAAAGTGATGAAAACGAATGGATGGCTAGAAATTATAACGAAGTTTGTGCCTGATTTCAATGAGAAGAGCATGGATGAGAAAAACAAAATTGGTAAGTTGTACATTCTTTTTTCAAATTTAATACCTTATTTTTCGGACCTTAAAAGGCTAGCGAAATTTAGTTGCTACCACTGAACGAGTACATTTCACTAACTGATCATTTGGCTATACCTATGGTGTCGGACACCAGTGATCTGAGAGTGTTCAGCGAAGTCACCGGTGACCATCACTGAGGACCGTCATCAGTCTCTCAGTGTGAAACGAGCCTTACACACACACAACCCGTTTCTCAGAGTTGTTCGTGCCATCGTCTAATGTTCTGTGCTGTTGGAAGATCCACACCATACCTAGTACGAAAGTCACGCTGAACAGCTATTACTGACCCGCACTGCGCAAAACGTAGAACACAAAACGCTGTCTGTTGTCTCGACGCAGTTTTTACTAGAACTGAAGTGGGCGTACACTGCTGCTACCTAGCGGGAACCATGTAAAGCTCGAAAGTTTGCTCTTTCCAACAGTAGGTTGTTCAGACACCTGTCTCAAATAACATAATAGTTATGATTTTTTTTAAAGATCAGATGACTTTTCTGATACATCCTGTATAATGACTGCATGTGGCTCAACGGCCGAGTGCAAGTCTTTTAATTGCGCACCACTTTGGCGACCTACATGTCCATTATCTACCTAAGTTATCCAACCGGCGAAAGAGGACCTGCAGTTTATCGGGAGATGCGAGCCTTATGTCGCCCCTGGCGACTTGTCACAATTTTGAGAGATGAAGGCAGGGTAGAAATTTCCGTGCTCCGACCGGGATTCGATTCCGCGACCTCTTACTGCAAACAATGTCGGAAGAGTAGAAAATTTTAGTGACTGGGGCGATGTCACAATGGGAGTCTCACAGGGTTCAATTTTGTGTCCACTCCTAATCCTCATATACACAGACGGAAAAAATTGCAACACAATAAAAAACTAAAGTAGAGTAATGAAATTTTGGGAATACTTTTGTGTAGGTAAGATATTTAGGTCATTAATACTGCAAGATCACAGGTTAATGTAAGCGCGAGATAAGCCATTGAAAATGTGAAACACTGGTACATAAAAAAAACAGTGTAACTGCTAGATTGCTGAATGCAAGCATACAACCGTGCATGCATTGTGTTGTACAGATGCCGGACGTCAGTTTCCTGGGACGGAATTCTATGCTGTTGCACTTGGATAGTCAATGCAGGGACGGTTAATGCTGTTTGTGGAATCCGCTTGAGTTGTCCTCCGATGATGTCCCATATGTG
Source organism: Schistocerca serialis cubense (assembly GCF_023864345.2). Lineage (NCBI taxonomy): Eukaryota > Metazoa > Arthropoda > Insecta > Orthoptera > Acrididae > Schistocerca > Schistocerca serialis. The sequence goes on from NC_064643.1 coordinate 718,221,162, forward strand.
TGCTCGACTGGGGTGGGGGGGGAGGGGGGGGTGCTGCCTGTTATCCTCGACAGAAAGTTACCCATAGGGGTAGAAATAGCTTCATATGTACCCCAGACAAGTCTTTTGGGGCCATTGCTGTTCATACTGTGTGTTAACCCTAGAATACTAACGGAGGGAAAATGTTAAACTGCTACTAAACCATCGAAAATTTACTACATATTTTATTCAAAGGAAGTGATAATTTATAGATTTTGCATTAGTTAATCTCAATTATAAGATCTCCAATGGTATTTAGATACCAAATAAAGTCCAAAATCCCCTTTTTTATCCTAATGCAATGGTAAATTTTAGCAGGGTTTAGTAATCTATGTTAATGATCTGGCAGACAATATACAGTTACCCATAATGAAGTACACTTCTGGCCATTAAAATTGCTACACCACGAAAATGACGTGCTACAGACGCGAAATTTAACCGACAGGAAGAGGATGCTGTGATATGCAAATGATTAGCTCTTCACAGCATTCACACAAGGTTGGAGCCCATGGGGACACCTACAACGCGCTGACATGAGGAACGTTTCCAACCGCTTTCATAAACAGCAGTTGGCCGGCGTTGCCAGGTGAAACGTTGTTGTGATGCCTCTTGTAAGGAGGAGAAATGCATACCATCACGTTTCCGACTTTGATAAAGGTCGGATTGTAGCCTATCGCGATTTCTGTTTATCGTATCGCGACATTGCTGCTCGCCTTGGTCGAGATCCAATGACTGGTAGCGGAGTGTGGAATCGGTGGGTTCAAGAGAGTAATGCGGAACGCTGGATCCCAACGGCCTCGTATCACTAGCAGTCGAGATGACAGGCATCTTATCCACAAGGCTGTAACGGATCGTGCAGCCACGTCTCGATCCCCGAGTCAACAGATGGCGACGTTTGCAAGACAACAACCATCTGCACGAACAGTTCGAAGACGTTTGCAGCAGCATGGGCTATCAGCTCGGAGACCCTTGACGCTGCATCACAGACAGGAGCGCCTGCGATGGTGTACTCAACGACGAACCTGGGTGCACAAATGGTAAAACGTCATTTTTTCGGATAAATCCAGGTTCTGTTTACAGCATCATGATGGTCGCATCCGTGTTTGGCGACATCGCGGCGAACGCACATTGTAAGCGTGTGTTCGTCATCGCCATACTGGCGTATCACCCGGCGTGATGGTATGGCGTGCCATTGGTTACACGTCTCGGTCACCTCTTGTTCGTATTCACGGCACTTTGAACAGTGTACGCTACATTTCAGATGTGTTACGACCCGTGGCTCTGCTCTTCATTCGATCCCAGCGAAATCCTACATTTCAGCAGGATAATGCACGACCGCATGTTGCAGGTCCTCCACGGGCCTTTCTGGATACAGAAAATGTTCGACTGCTGCCCTGGCCAGCACATTGTTCAGATCTCTCACCAATTGAAAACGTCTGGTCAATGATGGCCGAGCAACTGGCTCGTCACAATACGCCAGTCACTACTCTTGATGAACTGTGGTATCGTGTTGAAGCTGCATCGGCAGCTGTACCTGTACACGCCACCGGAGCTCTGTTTGACTCAATGCCCAGGCGTATCAAGGCCGTTATTACGGCCAGAGGTGGTTGTTCTGGGTACTGATTTCTCAGTATCTATGCACCCAAATTGGGTGAAAATGTAATCACATGTCAGTTCTAGTATAATATATTTGTCAAATGAATACCCGTTTATCATCTGCATTTCTTCTTGGTGTAGCAATTTTAATGGCCACTAGTGTATTATTCGAAAAAAGCTGCATAAATATCCAGTCAGAGCTAGATAGAATTTCAAAGTGGTGCAGAAATTGGTAACTTGCTCTAAGTGTACAGAAACGTACAGTTGTGCTCTTCACAAAACGCAGGAAACTGGTGTCCTATGACTAACACATCAGTGAGTCACGGTTGGACTCACAGGAGGACAAGGTCTACTCGCCATCAGCGATTTCGTCCATAATTGTGGTACATACAGGGTCTGGACAGAAATGGAAGGGATAGAATTAGGAGCTCCAGATGTCCAAGCATTTAGAAATAGTAGCATCTTTGGCGGGGGTCGGGATAGGCATGAGCCAATGAAGTAACGGTCGTTTCTAGGCAGTAGAAAGACTTCAGAGACGTAACGCGGAGGTCTTGGGATGGAGTCTTACGCGGAAACATTTTTTAAATTTTTTACTGTCAATTTTTACGTTACCTACACTACAAATAAGCCGAAGTATTCCTGAATATTTTGTATCTTCATAAACGGCATGAAAAGGAAAGGCAAAAGCAAATTTGCAATTGCAAATAATTTCCAAGAAAGGACTGCACTTACAACGTCCAAGATGGCTCTGAAAATAACTTTCAAAGAAGGGATTGTAATTTACGCGGACACTACTTTGTATTCCGTCAGTTACTTTTTGACCTTCAAGCAGCTCTTGGCAAGTGGACAGGAACAATAAGTTTCCCTGTTTCTGCGATGAATATCACCCAACACATGTAAATTGTCAACTGTACAATAGTAAAACGAGTCTAATTTATATGCGAAGTTCTCGTGTGAGCCTTACAATCCTTCCCAGGAAATTTATTTTTAATTTGATCTTTTTTTTTCTTTTGCTTTTCACACCTGCATCAACATCACACTCCGCAAGCCACCTAATGGTGTGTGGCGGAGAGTACTTTCGGTACCACTATCTGATCCCTCCAACCCTGTTTCACTCGCGAATAGTGAGAGGGAAGAATGATTGTCGGTAAGCCTCTGTATTGGCTATAATTTCTCGAATTTTCTCCTCGTGATCAATACGCGTGATGTATGTGGGGGGAATAATATGTTGTCCGACTCCTCCTGAAAAGTGCTGTCCCGAAATTTCAATAGTAAATCTCTCTGTGATGCACAACGCCTCTCTTGTTAAGTCTGCCAGTGGAGTTTGTTTAGCATCTCCGTAACGCTCTCTCGCCAGCTAAACGATCCCGTGACGAAACGCGCAGCCCTTCGTTGGATCTTCTCTATCTCCTCTATCACTCCTACCTGTTAGGGATCCCAGATTGAAGAACGATACTCAAGAATCGGGCGAACAAGCGCCTTGCAAGCCACTTCTTTCGTGGAGGAGTTACATTTTCTTAAGATTTTTCCGATGTATCTGAGTCTGGTATCTGTTTTTCCCATTATGTGTTTTATGTGGTCATTCCACTTAAGGTCGCTCTGGATAGTTATCCCTAGATATTTTACTTCAGACGCTGTCTCCAGCTTTTTGTCATCAATACTGTAGCTGTACAGTAGTGGATTTCTTTTCCTACGTATGCGCAATGTGTTACATTTATTTACGTTCAGGGGCAACTGCCAGAGCCTGCATCATCCATCAATTCTCTGCAGGTCGTTCTGCAAATTCTTACTATCTTCTGGCGTTGTTACTTTGGTATAGACAACTGCAACATCTGTGAATAGCCTTAAAGAGCATACGACGCTTTCTAATAAATCATGTATACACTAAACAGCAAGGGTCCTGTCACACTTCCCTGTGGTACTCCGGATATTGGCTTTACATCTGTCGATTTTGTCCCGTGAAGAGCGACGCATTTAGTTCTATCTACAAGAATGTCTTGAATCCAATCGCAAGTCTGCTCCGATACTCGGTAAGCTCATAATTTTTTCATTAAACGCAATGAGGAACGGTGTCAAATGCCTTACTGAAGTCAAGGAACACGGCATCTACCTGAGCTCCGTTGTCCACTGCGCTGTGGATCTCTTGGAGGAACAGAGCGAGCTGAGTTTCGCAGGATCTCTGTTAACGAAATCCATGTTGATTTTTATACAGGAGAATTTCATTTTCCAAAGAACGTCAAAATTCTTGAGCATAAAACATGTTCCATAATTCTACAGTAACAGGTTGACATCAACGATATAGGTCTATAATTGTGTGGATCTGCCTTACGGCCTCTAATAAAAATACTAATCATTGCAATATACTGAATATGCTTGCGGTTTATTTGCAGTATAATTCACGTAAAAATTGAAAATAGAAGAAAGGAAAAATGTTTCCCCATAGGGACTCGACCCCACGACCATCGGATTACCGCCGCTTACTATCTCCACTGCACCAACCACTAGCTAGAAATTAAGCTAACGTGAATGGCTCTTCCCTCGCTCGACCAGCACCAAAAATGCTATTTTATCTAAAGCTCGACCATCCGGAGTTGGCACTTCTGTCACATTCATTTCATTTCTAGCCAAGACCTGCATATACCATAAATTTGGACGAAATCAGTGAAGTCGAGAATGCGCAGTCCTATTGTCAGTGAAATAACGCAAATACCTACGTGTAACAGTCTATGGAGATATTAAATGGAATGACCACATAGGCTCAACCGCACAAAAAGCAGATGGCATTCATTATTTCATTGGCAGGATACTGGGAATATGCACCAGTCTGCAAAAGGTGGTGCTTACAAAACTACCTTGCGACCCATCCCAGAATACTGCTGAAGTGTGTGGGACCTATACCAGATACGACTAACACATGGTATTGAAGGTATTCAAAGAAAGGCGGCACGAATTGTCACATGGTTGTCTGACTCACGGAAGGGCGCCACAGAAACGCTAGAAAAAAACTTGAAATGGCAAACGCTTGAAGACAGACATTATCTACCCCGTGGTAGGCTGCTTACGGAGTTCCACGAACCATTCAGTGACAAATGTAGGAATACACACTGAGGTGACAAAAGTCATGGGATAGCGATATGCACATATATGAGTGGCGGTAGTATCGCGTACATAACGTATAAAAGGTCAATGCATTGACAGAGCTGTCATTTATTTTCAGGTGATTCGTGTGAAAATATTTCCGACGTGATTATGGCCGCAAAACGGGAATTAAAAGGATGATAGCTGGAGCTAGTCGCATGAGACATTCAATTTCGGAAATCGTTAGGGAATTCGATATCCCAAGATCCATAGTGAGAGTGTGACGAGAATACCAAATTTCAGGTATTACCTCTCACCACGGACAACCCAATGGCTGATGGCTTTCACTTAACGACCGAGAACAGCGGCGTTTGCGTATAGTCGTCAGTGCAAACGGACAAGCAACACTGCCTGAAATAACCGCAGAAATCCATGTGGGATGCAAGACAAACGTGTCCGTTAGGGCAGTGCGGTGAAATTTGGGTATTAATGGGCTATGGCAGCAGCGCCTATCCTGGGCTCGCTCGTGACAACATCAGCTTTAGCCTAGACATCTGGAAAACCGTGGCCTGGCCATATGAATTCCGCTTTCAGTTGGCAAGATCTGGTGGTAGGGTTCGAGCGTGTCACAGAACCCATGAAGCCATGGACTCAAGTTATCAACAAGGTACTGTGCAGGCTGGTCTGGCTGGGGTGTGTTTACACGGAATGGACTGCGTCCTCTGGTCCACCTGAACCTATCATTGACTGGAAATGGTTACGTTCGGCTAATTGGAGTGTATCTGTAGCCAGTCATGGACTTCATGTTCCCAAACAACGATGGAGTTTTCATGGATGACGATGCGCCATGTCACCGGGCCACAATCATTCGCGACTGCTTTGAAGAGCATTCTGGACAATTCGAGAGAGGGATTTGGCTACGCAGATCGCCCGACATGAATCCCATCGAACGTTTATGGGACAAAATCGAGAGCTCAGTGCCTGCAGAAAATCGTGCACCGGCAACTTTATCGCAATTATGGACGGCTATAGAGGCAGCATGGCTCAGTATTTCTGCAAGTGACTTTTTGAGTCCATGTCACGTCGAGTTGCTGCACTAACGCGGTCAGGAGGAGATCTACATCTACATCTACATCCATATTCCGCAAGCCACCTGACGGTGTGTGGCGGAGGGTACCTTGAGTACCTCTATCGGTTCTCCCTTCTACTCCAGTCTCGTATTGTTCGTGGAAAGAAGGATTGTCGGTTTGCCTCTGTGTGGGCTCTAATCTCTCTGATTTTATCCTCATGGTCTCTTCGCGAGATATACGTAGGAGGGAGCAATATACTGCTTGACTCTTCGGTGAAGGTATGTTCTCGAAACTTTGACAAAAGCCCGTACCGAGCTACTGAGCGTCTCTCCTGCAGAGTCTTCCACTGGAGTTTATCTATCATCTCCGTAACGCTTTCGCGATTACTAAATGATCCTGTAACGAAGCGCTCTGCTCTCCGTTGGATCTTCTCTATATCTTCTATCAACCCTATCTGGTACGGATCCCACACTGCTGAGCAGTATTCAAACAGTGGGCGAACAAGCGTACTGTAACCTACTTCCTTTGTTTTCGGATTGCATTTCCTTAGGATTCTTCCAATGAATCTCAGTCTGGCATCTGCTTTGCCGACGATCAACATTATATGATCATTCCATTTTAAATCACTCCTAATGCGTACTCCCAGATAATTTATGGTATTAACTGCTTCCAGTTGCCGACCTGCTATTTTGTAGCTAAATGATAAAGGATCTATCTTTCTGTGTATTCGCAGCACATTACACTTGTCTACATTGAGATTCAATTGCCATTCCCTGCACCATGCGTCAATTCGCTGCAGATCCTCCTGCATTTCAGTACAATTTTCCATTGTTACAACCTCTCGATACACCACAGCATCATCCGCAAAAAGCCTCAGTGAACTTCCGATGTCATCCACAAGGTCATTTATGTATATTGTGAATAGCAACGGTCCTATGACACTCCCCTGCGGCACACCTGAAATCACTCTTACTTCGGAAGACTTCTCTCCATTGGGAATGACATGCTGCGTCCTGCTATCTAGGAACTCCTTAATCCAATCACACAATTGGTCTGATAGTCCATATGCTCTAACTTTGTTCATTAAACGACTGTGGGGAACTGTATCGAACGCCTTGCGGTAGTCAAGAAACACGGCATCTACCTGTGAACCCGTGTCTATGGCCCTCTGAGTCTCGTGGACGAATAGCGCGAGCTGGGTTTCACATTACCGTCTTTTTCGAAACCCATGCTGATTCCTACAGAGTAAATTTCTAGTCCCCAGAAAAGTCATTATACTCGAACACAATACGTGTTCCAAAATTCTACAACTGATCGACGTTAGAGATATAGGTCTATATTTCTGCACATCTGCGACACGATGTCGGGAGGTAGTCCACAACTTTTGTCACCTCAGCGTACTTCAGTTCCCAGCCCATCTCTCTCGTAGGGACAGCAAAGTCAGAGGGAGTACGATGCGAGCAGAGACGTTTAAGACTATGTTCAGAGAGGCACCGACAACGGTCAGCAGAAAATGGCTCTGAGCACTATGGGACTTAACATCTGTGGTCATCAGTCCCCTAGAACTTAGAACTACTTAAACCTAACCAACCTGAGGACATCACACACATCCATGCCCGAGGCAGGATTCGAACCTGCGACCGTAGCGGTCACGCGGTTCCAGACTGTAGCGCCTAGAACCGCACGGCCACACCGGCCAGCCACGGTCAGCAGACATAGACGCCAGAGGCTACCTGGTAACATCAGCTGACAGCTTCGTCACAATGCGACCCATCTCCCTCGTTAGTTTTTGGCACGGTTCAAGGACGCTAGGTTAGATTGGAATCTGCTCTGTCGAGAAGGTCATAACTTCCTTGGGCGGGATGGGTACCACGAAAAAAAAAATGCGTGTGAATGAGCTACATCTGTCTCGAGAAGAATGTGGCCGGTACTGTATCCACTTTCCGCAGTTTATTGGAGTAAAGAAACAAGTTTTACGAACGTATGAGATGAACAGAGAAACGTTCTATTACACAGTCAAGATGATCGGTGGTGACGCTCAAAAGCAAAATTACAGACACTCGGCAAAACCTCCGAAAAATTCAGTAAAACAGACACATTGTAACGTCACCTCGAAAAATTATGAATGACTGTGCTGGTAATCTTCTACATTATTTGTTTTTCAAACAGCTGAGCAAAACTCAACGTACTCAATCAGTTTTCTCTTTACTTATTCCGATCATCACTAAACTGAAGTACAATATTTTTAGCGCAACGCAATCTTTCAAAAATCGCTACAAAAGAATGGCCCTAACAATAACCTACACCTATCATGAATCACTTACCCCACTGAAATCTTCGTTATTCGAACTACTGCAATACAGCGAGCGCCAATACTGCCAGCTGAATAAAAGATTCAAACTACTGAAGGCACTAACTACCGATAGGCATAGTCAGCAAATGAAAGATTTTGATAGAGAACAAACAATGTATTTACCTTAATAATGTTCAAAAGTCAATTCATGGCTTATAATAACCTCTGGCATCTCTCTCTCCACATCCACCACTGTTGGCGGCTCACCTCCAACTGCGCAACGCTACGCGCTGTTCACATCCAACTTCCCAACACTACACAATCGAATATTCCAACAATGAGTCCGACCAGCCACAGACTGCACACAGCACAGTCTGTGATTTTCACACAGAGCGCTACGTGGCGTTACCGACATAAAAACCTAAACAGCCAACTTACGTTCTATTACACAGTCGAGATGATTGGTGGTGACACTCAAAAGCAAAATTACATACACTCCGCAAAACGTCAGAAAAATTCAGTGAAACAGACACATGCCAGTTAAACTTCAATTACTGTCATTCAGCATTCGTGTGAAAGACAAACATAAATGTTAGAATATGATGCTCTGAATACTGAAACTTCTTTATTTATATGTGTGAATCTGTACCTAAATTGCTGAATGACTGAGAAGATGAAACTTCTACGTTATTTGAGTCTCAAACAGCTGAGTAAAACTGAATGTACTGAGCTTGAGCGTACTTTCTCTTTACTTTTTCTTATCATGTCAACACTGACTCACAATATTCTAGCGCAACGCAATCTGACTGCTCAAAACAAAAAAAAAATAAATAAATAAAATAAAATAAAATAAAAAAATAAAAAAAATTGCAACCTGACTTCAAATAATTAATACAAAAGAATGGCCCTGAATTAGAAGCAACCCTGACAATAAACTATACATTTCATTTAGCACTTACCCCACAAAAATCTTCATTACGCGAACTACTGCAATACAGCGAGCGTCAATGCTGCCAGCTAAATAAAAGATTCTAACTACTGAAGCCACTAACTAGTAATTGGCATGTGGTTAGCAAAGGAAAGATTTTGTTGCAAACCAAATAACATAATTTTACCTTAATAATGTGACATCCATTTCAAACACGAATATAAATCGTCATTGACATCCAGTACAAAGATACATAATCATGAAGAATTTTCAATCTCCAAGTCGGATACTTCCAGATCGTTAGCCTACGCTAACACTTCAGACCTCTGCCCTCCATCAATGCTAACTTCTCACATTTAACATCCATCACTGCTGGCCGTTCACCTCCAACTGCCCAACAGCACTTCCATCACTGCTGGCGACTAACTTCCAACTGCCCAACACTACTGACGATTAACTTCCAACGAGTCCAACCAGCCACAGAGTCTCTTACAAAGAAGCGCAGTCAGAGATCCAATGCAAAGCGCTACACAGCGCTGCCAACACAGAAGCAGCCCACTTACAATACCCAAAGCACTGGAAAGTGGAAACATACGCACCACATTTGCAAACCATTTCATATAACGTAATCACCATCCTACTACCATAAATACCCTAGTAATGAGTAAAAATAATACACTGACTGAAAAAAAATCACAACCCCGAAAATAATTAATGTAGAACAGTGAAATTTCGGAAATACATTAGAATAGATAACATATGTAAATGATTAATAGTGCAAGATCACAGGCTAATGTAAAATGGAGATAATCCATTGAAAATGTGAACAGCTGCTGCATCATTAACTGGCGTAACAGCCAGAATGTTGAATGCAAGCACGCAAACATGCATACATTGTGTCACACAGGTGTGGGATGTCAGTTTGAGGGATGGAGTTCCATGCCCGTTGCACTTGGTCTGTCACTACAGGGCCGGTTAATGCTGTTTGTGGATGACGTTGGAGTTGTCATCCGATGATGTCCCATATGTGTTTTACTAGAAACAGATCTGGTGATCGTGCATGCCAAGTCACCATGCCGACACTCTGTAGAGCATGTTGGGTTACAGCAACGGGATGTGAGCAAGCGTTATCCTGTTGGAAAACTCTTGCTGGAATGCTGTTCATGAATTGCAGCACAACAGGTCGAATCACCAGAGTGACGTGCAGTTTTGCAGTTACGGTGCACGGGATAGCCACGAGAGTGCCACACGAAATCACTCCCCAGACCATAACGCCAGGTGTAGGTCCAGTGTGTCTAGCACGCAGACAGGAGGGCTGCAGCCTCTAAACTGGAGTCCTTGTAACCAACGCACGGCCTTCGCTGGCACCGCGGCAGAACAAGCTTTCGCCAGAAAACACAACAGATCTCCGTCCAGCCCACCAAAGGGCGCTCGCTTGACAGCACTGAAGTCGCAGATGGCGGTGGTTGGGGGTCAGTGGAATGCATGCTGCAGGGCGTGTGGCTCGGAGCTGTCCTTGAAGTAACCGATTTGAAACAGTTCGTTGTGTCACTGTGATGTCATCTGCTGCTGAGATTGCTCCTGCTAATGCAGTACGATGCGCCAGAGCCATACGCCATCTACATCTACATTTATGCTCCGCAAGCCACCCAACGGTGTGTGGCGGAGGGCACTTTACGTGCCACTGTTATTACCTACCTTTCCTGTTACAGTCGCGTATGGTTCGCGGGAAGAACGACTGTCTGAAAGCCTCCGTGCGTGCTCTAATCTCTCTAATTTTACATTCGTGATCTCCTCGGGAGGTATAAGTAGGGGGAAGCAATATATTCGATACCTCATCCAGAAACGCACCCTCTCGAAACCTGGACAGCAAGCTACACCGCGATGTAGAGCGCCTCTCTTGCAGAGTCTGCCACTTAAGTTTGCTATCACGTTTACCAAATAACCCTGTGACGAAACGCGCCACTCTTCTTTGGATCTTCTCTATCTCCTCTGTCAACCCGACCTGATACGGATCCCACACTGATGAGCAATACTCAAGTATAGGTCGAACGAGTGTTTTGTAAGCCACCTCCTTTGTTAATGGACTACATTTTCTAAGGACTCTCCCAATGAATCTCAACCTGGCACCCGCCTTACCAACAATTCATTTTATAAGATCATTCCACTTCAAATCGTTCCGCGCTCATACTACCAGATATTTTACAGAAGTAAGTGCTACCAGTGTTTGTTCCGCTATCGTATAATCATACAATAAAGGATCCTTCTTTCTATGTATTCGCAGTACATTACATTTGTCTATGTCAAGGGTCAGTTGCCACTCCCTGCACCAAGTGCCTATCCGCTGCAGATCTTCCTGCATTTCGCTGCAATTTTCTAATGCTGCAACTTCTCTGTATACTACAGCATCATCCGCAAAAAGCCGCATGGAACTTCCGGCACTATCTACTAGGTCATTTATACATATTGTGAAAAGCAATGGTCCCATAATACTCCCCTGCGGCACGCCAGAGGTTATTTTAACCTCTGTAGACGTCTCTCCATTGAGAACAACATGCTGTGTTCTGTTTGCTAAAAACACTTCAATCCAGCCGCACAGCTGGTCTGATATTCCGTAGGCTCTTACTTTGTTTATCAGGCGACAGTGCGGAACTGTATCGAACGCCTTTCATGCACGATGGTCTTCCCTCTCGGTAGCAATGGTCGTCCGGAGCCCAATTTTCTTGTGACAGAACAATCTCGTGACCACCGCTGTCAGCATTCATGTACGGTGGCTACATTCCTTTCAGTTCTTTAGGCAGTATCGCAGAAGGAACATCCAGGTTCTCATAACCCCATTATACAGCCTTGTTCAAACTAGTGAGGTGCTTGAGCCACAGGTTTCAGTGCTGATAAAGGCGTCTTTGTCGCCCTAAACGCATTCTAGAGTAACATCAACTCACCACGTCCAATCTCAAAGGTAACTAACGATAACGGCCGTTACAGCATGTATTTAAAGCAAACCTGATTCGCAACCTCATAATGGCGGTACTAGCGCAACTCATGCGACTGGCACGAAATTTGAATAGACACCATGTTTCAGGTGTAGAAACACGCCTACCAACTTTCGTTTATGTCGCACAACTCCTTCTTAGTGTTGCGAAATTTTTTCCCGCCAATGTATATAAAACGGCTAACGCCGATCTACCACGATACAAAACAGCTTGAGGCTGCAGTGGATGGGCGTCACTGTTATGGGCTGTGCGTGAGGATCCAACAGACGTCCAGCACGTCTGAGTCAGGCGATCGGCCAGCACTGGTGACCAGCCCAATTACTGCTTGCACTGAGGTTGAGCCTTCACCTGTGGTCGGGTGGGAGTTCGCCTCGAGGCGTGGCAGGTGGCGAAAGACTTCCCAGGCCGGCCGGAGTGGCCGAGCGGTTCTAGGCGCTTCAGTCTGGATCCGCGCGACCGCTACCGTCGCAGGTTCGAATCCTGCCTCGGGCATGGATGTGTGTGATGTCCTTAGGTTAGTTAGGTTTAAGTAGTTCTAAGTTCTAGGGGACGGATGACCTTAGATGTTAAGTCCCATTGTGCTCAGAGCCATTTGAACCATTTAGACTTCCCAGGGAGTCGCACGGAAGGCCTCCCCGGGTAGTCTGACAAACAGGCTCCAGGTGCTGTCTGTGGCTGACTTTGTCCCTCGGCCAGATGCCGTTGCTTAACCTGCTACAGAGGGAACTTCTCAGCCTGCAAGATCCGGGCAATAACAGGGGGTGGGGTTATTGATAGTTGGGAGCTCCAATGTTAGGCGCGTTATGGGGTCCCTTAGGGACATGGCTGCCAAGGAGGGGAAGAAAGCCAAGGTACACTCGTGTGAATACCAGGTGGAGTCATTCCAGATGTGGAAAGGGCCTTTCCAGAGGCCATGAAGAGCACAGGGTGCAGCCAACTGCTGGTAGTGGCTCTCGTCGGTACCAATGATGTGTGTCACTTTTTATCAGAAGAGATTCTCTCTGGTTTCAAGCGGCGAACAGAAGTGGTAAAGACTGCCAGTATTGCCGCGAGATGAAAGCAGAGCTCACCGTTTGCAGCATAGTCGACAGGACCGACTGCAGACCTTTGTTACAAAGCCGACTGGAGGGTCTGAATTAGAGATTCAGACGGTTCTGCGACCGTACAGACTGCAAATTCCTTGACTTGCGCCATAGGGTGGTGGGGTTTCGGGTTCCGCTGAATAGGTCAGGAGTTCACTGCACTCAGCTGGCGGCTACACGGGTAGCAGGGCCTGTGTGTCTTGGACTGGGCGGTTTTTTAGATTAGAGGGTCTCGGGAAAACAGAGAAAGGGATTCAGTCACAAATGGTGCAGCCCGAACACAGGAAGAACGCTCAATTCATTATACGCAAAGAGAACTGGCTAAACCTGGAGATAAGCTCAGCCGATTTTTTTGCGAAAAAATCAGTGTTCCGAAAGAATAGTCTTAACACAGCTGGCGGTGGCGTCTTTGTTGCTGTTAGAAAGAGTTTACCTTGCAAAATTGAAGTAGATAGTTCCTGCGAGTTAGTGTGGGCAGAGATCATTCTTGGCAACCGGAATAAAATAATATCTGGACCCTTTTACCAACCTTCCAACTCAGATGACACAATTGCTGAAAGGTTCTTACAAAACTTGAATTTAATTTCAGAAACATACCTGACTCATACGCGTATAGTTGGTAGTGACTTTAATCTACCCTCGATACGTTGGCGAAAAGACATGTTTAAATCCGGAGGTTCGCATAAAACATCATCCGAAATTGTGCTAAACATATTCACTGAAAATTATTTCGAGCAGTTAGTTCATGAGCCTACGCGAATAGTAAATGGTTGTGAGAACACACCTGACCTTTTAGCAACAAACAACCCTGAGCTAATAACGAGCATCAAAATGGATACAGGGATTAGTGAGCACACGTTTGTTCCGAGACTGAATACTGTAACCCCCAAACTTCGGAAAATGATCGAAAAATATACCTATTCAAAAAAGCAGATAAAAATTCATCTGACGCCCTTAAGAGAGACAGTCTACACTTCTTCCAAATTAACAGTGTAAGTGTGTATCAGATATAGCTTGAATTCAAAGAAATAGTGTCGGCAACAGTTGAGAGATTTATACGAAATAAATTAACAAAAAAATGGTTCAAATGGCTATGAGCACTATGGGACTAAACTGCTTTGGTCATCAGTCCCCTAGAACTTAGAACTACTTAAACCTAACTAACCTAAGGACATCACACACATCCATGCCCGAGGCAGGATTCGAACCTGCGACCGTAGTGGTCGCGCGGTTCCAGACTGTAGCGCCTAGAACCGCTCGGCCACTCTGGCCGGCAATAAATTAACAAACGACGGAGCTGATGTCCCTCTTGGTACACTCAACGGGTCAGAAGACTGTTGCAGCAACAATGAAAAAAACCATACCAAATTTAAACGAACGCAAGATCTCCAAGATTAGCGATATTTTACAGAAGCTCGAAATTTAGCGTGGACATCAATGCGAGATGCTTATAATAGTTTCCGCATTTATCTCTAAACCCGGCAGAAAATCCGAAAAAATACTGGTCGTATGTAAAGTATGCTAGTGGCAAGACACAGTCAATGCCTTCTCTGCGCGATAGCAATGGAAATACTATCGACGACAGTGCTGTGAAAGTAGAGTTACTAAGTACAGCGTTTCGAAATTCCTTCACCAAAGAAGATGAAGTAACTATTCCAGAATTCGAGTCAAGAGCAGGTGCTAACATGACTAACTTAGAAGTAGATATCCTCGGGGTAGTGAAGCAAGCAACTTAAATTACTTAATAAAAGCAAGTCCTCTGGTCCAGACTGTATACCAAATAGGTTCCTTTCAAAGTAGGCTGATGCAATAGATCTATACTCAACAATCATATACAACCACCCATTGGACGAAAGATCCATATCCAAAGACTGGAAAGTTCCACACGTCACACCAATATTCGAGAAAGGTAGTAGAAGTAATCCAATAAATTACAAGCTCATATCATTAAAGTTGATATTCAGCAGGATTTTGGAACATATTTGTGTTCGAGCATTACGAATTACCTCGAAGAGGACGGTCTATTGAAACAAAGTCAACACGAATTTAGAAAACATCGTTCCTGTGAAACACAACAAACTGTTACACACACGAAGTGTTGAGTGTTATTGACAAGGGAGTTCAGATTGTTTCCGTATTTCTATATTTCCGAAAGGCTTTTGACATTATACCACACAAGCGGGTTGTACTGAAACTGTGTGGTTATGGAATATCGTCTCAGTTATATGACTGGGTTCGTGATTTCCTGTCAGAGGGGTCACAGTTCGTAGTAACTGACGGTAAGTCATCGAGCGAAACAGAAGTGATTTCTGGCGTTCCGTGAGGTAGTGTTACAGGCCCTCTGATGTTCCTTATCTATATAAAAGATTTAGTAGACTTTCTGAGCAGCCGTCTTAGGTATTTGAGGGTGATATTGTCTTTTATCGTCTAGTAAACTCGTTAGAAAAGTTGCAGAACGATTTAGAAAAGATATCTGAATGGTGAGAAAATTGGCAATTGACCCTAAATAATGAAAAGTGTGAGGTCACCCACATCAGTGCTAAAAGGAATCCGATAAACTTCGGTTACACGATAAATCAGTCTAATCTAGAGGCCATAAATTGAACAATGTTGTTGTTGATGTTGTTGTTGTTGTGGTCTTCAGTCCAGAGACTGTTTTGATGCAGCTCTCCATGCTACTCTATCCTGTGCAAGCTTCTTCATCTCCCAGCACCTACTGCAACCTACGTCCTTCTCAATCTGCTTAGTGTATTCATCTCTTGGTCTCCCTCTACGATTTTTACCCTCCACGCCGCCCTCAAATATTAAATTGGTGATCCCTTGATGCCTGAGCGCATGTCCTACCAACCGATCACTTCTTCTAGTTCAGTTGGGCCACAAATTTCTCTTCTCCCGAATTCTATTCAATACCTCCTTATTAGTTATGTGATCTACCGATCTAATCTTCAGCATTCTTCTGTAGCACTACATTTCGAAAGCTTCTATTCTCTTCTTGTTCAAACTATTTATCGGCCATGTTTCACTTCCATACGTAGCTACTCTCCATACAAATACTTTCAGGAACGATTTCCTGACACTTAAATCTATACTCGATGTTAACAAATTTCTCTTCTTCAGAAACGCTTTCCTTGCCATTCCCAGTCTACATTTTATATTCTCTCTGCTTCGACCATCATCAGTTATTTTGCTCCCCAAATAGCAAAACTTATTTACTACTTTAAGTGTCTCATTTCCTAATCTAATTCCCTCAGCCTCACCCGACTTAATTCGACTACATTCCATTATCCTCGTTTTGCTTTTCTTGATGTTCATCTTATATCCTCCTTTCAAGACACTGTCCATTCCGTTCAACTGCTCTTCCAAGTCCTTTGCTGTCTCTGACAGAATTACAATGTCATCGGCGAACCTCAAAGTTTTTATTTCTTCTCCATGGATTTTAATTCCTACTCCGAATTTTTCTTTTGTTTCCTTTACTGCTCGCTCAATATACAGATTGAATAACATTGAGGATAGGCTGCAAACACTGTCTCACTCCCTTCCCAACCAAGCTTCCCTTTCATGCCCCTCGATTCTTATAACTGCCATCTGGTTTCTGTACAAATTGTAAAAGCCTTTCGTTCCCTGTATTCGACCCCTGCCATCTTTAGAATTTGAAAGAGAGTATTCCAGTCAACATTGTCAAAAGCTTTCTCCAAGTCTACAAATTCTAGAGACGTATGTTTGCCTTTCCTTAATCTATCTTCTAAGATAAGTCGTAGGGTCAATATTGCCTCACGTGTTCCAACATTTCTACGTGTTCCAACATTTCTTCCCCGAGGTCGGCTTCTACCAATTTTTCCATTCGTCTGTAAAGAATTCGCGTTAGTATTTTGTAGCCGTGACTTATTAAAATCATAGTTCGGTAATTTTCACATCTGTCAACACCTGCTTTCTTTGGGATTGGAATTATTATATTCTTCTTGAAGTCTGAGGGTATTTCGCCTGTCTCATACATCTTCCTCACCAGATGGTAGAGTTTTGTCAGGGCTGGCTCTCTCAAGGCTGTCAGCAGTTGTAATGGAATGTTGTCTACACCTGGAGCCTTGTTCCGACTCAGGTCTTTCAGTGCTCTGTCAAATTCTTCAGGCAGTAAAAAAAAATGTTTCAAATGGCTCTGAGCACTATGGGACTTGACTTCTGAGTTCATCAGTCCTCTAGAACTTAGAACTACTTAAACCTAACTAACCTAAGGACATCAAACACATCCATTCCCGAGGCAGGATTCGAACCCGCGACCGTAGCGGTCGCGCGATTCCAGACTGTAGCGCCTAGAACCGCTCTGCCACACAGGCCGGCTCTTCACGCAGTTATATATCTCCCATTTCATCTTCATCTACATCCTTTTCCATTTCCATAATAATGTCCTAAAGTAGATTGTCCTTGTATAGACCCTCTACATACTCCTTCCACCTTTCTGCTTTCCCTTCTTTGCTTAGAACTGGTTTTCCATCTGAGCTCTTGATATTCGTACAAGTGATTCTCTTTTCTCCAATAGTCTCTTTAATTTTTCTGTATGCAGTATCTATTTACCCCTAGTGAGATATGCCTCTACATCCTTACATTTGTCCTCTACCCATCCCTGCTCAGCCATTTTGCGCTTCCTGTCGATCTCATTTTTAAGATATTATGTTATGAGGCGCTGCAGTCACTGACTGTGCGGCTGGTCCTGGCGGAGGTTCGAGTCCTCCCTCGGGCATGGGTGTGTGTGTTTGTCCTTAGGATAATTTAGGTTAAGTAGTGTGTAAACTTAGGGACTGATAACCTTAGCAATTAAGTCCCATAAGATTTCACACACGTTAAAAAAAAACGTTTAAAGGAAAGTTGCTACTCGCCATATAATGGAGATATTGAGTGACAGATAGGCACAACAAAAAGACTGTCACAAATAAACTTTCGGCGAACATGGCCTTTGTCGAAAATAAACGACAAACCCACCCACCCACCCACCCACACACACACACACACACACACACACACACATACACAAAGGCGACTCACACACACATATGACTGCAGTCTCTGGCAGCTGAAGCCATGCTGCTATTTGTGAGTTGCGTTTGCGTGAATGTGTGTGTGTGTGTGTGTGTGTGTGTGTGTGTGTGTCTGTCGTCTATTTTTGACAAAGGCTTTGTTGGCCGAAAGCTTATTTGTGACACATTCTTTTTGTTGTGCCTATCTGCGACTCAACATCTTCTTTATATGGTGAGTAGCAACTTTCCTTTTCATAATATTGCAACTAAATACCTAGGGATTACAACTACGAACAATTTAACTTGGAAAGAACACATAGAAAATGTTGTGGGGAAGGCAAACCAAAGAATCTACTAAAGAGACTGCCTACACTACGCTCGTTCGTCCTCTTTTGGATTACTGCTGCGCCGTCTGGGATCCATACCAGGTAGGATTATCGGAGTACCTCTAGAAAGTTCAACAAAGAGCAGCACGTTTCGTATTGTCGCGAGACAGGGGGGAGAGACAGTCACGTATATGATACAGGATTTGGAATTCACATCAGTAAAACAAGGCGTTTATCGTTGCGGCGCAATCTTCTCACGAAATTTCGATCACCAGCTTTCTCCTCTGATTGCGAAAATAATTTGTTGATGCTGACCTACGTAGGGAGAAACGTTCATCATAATAAAATAACGGAAATCAGAGCTCGCACGGAAAGATATGTGTTGGTTTTTCAGCGCGCTGTTCGAGAGTAGAATAATAGAGAATTATTGTGAAGGTGGTTCGATGAACCCTCTGCCAGGCGCTTAAGTGCGATTTCCAGAGTATCCGTGTAGATGTAGATGCAGACAGATTCTCTGCAGTAACTTTAAGCATAAGTGACACCCACTTGAACAAATTATTTTTTCCTACAAAGACTTTGCCTGTTTATGGTTTCCGCGATTTCGGTCCATAGATGCCCAGCTACGAGTATACCACGATTATGATATTAATCATCCTCAGGATGCCACACACTGCTTCTTGGTTGGACTAAACTTATCAGTTCCTCAGTGTTCACTTTTCGTGTACGAGACATCGGCCTTTCCGACCGAGGGAAACAGTTTTAATTTTCACCGTCTGTCATGCGAAGACTGTAAGATCGGGAGATGAGATCAGCTGCATTGTGTTCTCTAACGTAACGGCGAACTGATTTGAAAAGATCGTCCGTCTTCGGTGCACGTCGGCCGTTGGCGGAACCCACCGACGTCGATGCTACTGTGAGTGCAGCCCTTCGACCATAAATACAATAGACTGGCCCTGACGTCATTTTCGTGGCTCCAACATCTCTGGGCTAAAGTCACGTGAATGTTGGCAAAACATGGTTGTTTCGTGTTGCGCTTATGGCTGTACTCAGCGTTTTGTCGGGGGAAATGGCATTACATTTCACGTGTGTTTCTATGATAATGCAGATACGTTTATTGAAATCTGCTGAAGTGACTTTTATATGTTTTTTACACTTGAAATAGAGTATCACGTAAATTAAAGTGTTGAAAGTGATGCCTGTAAAGTCAGACTCATATTACATTTTGGAAAGTATCTGTGATAATTCGGTTACAGAAGTAAGAATAAGTGTTTCTCGTTCCTACTCATAGGTTCCCTAAGGATGAAAACCGAAGACAGCTTTGGATGCAGGCCCTGAAACGGAAGAACTTTAAGCCACCTGCACATACGCGCCTCTTTGTATATACAAGTGAGATTATAGTAAGGTAAGAGCACCTATAGTCGACACATGAAGAGTATTTTTTTCTACCTTCAAATACTATTAAATAAACGTAGGTTCCAAAATTATTTTCTGAAACTTCAGTGTGTCACCTTTCATCTAAAATATCATTTTTTTTAAAACTGATAGTTTAAACTTTTGTAAAAATAGTAGGAACTGAACCTTTGAAGTGCACCTAAAACTGATACTCTAAAATAGACCTGCTCCTAAAGTCGACAATTTTGGGACCTATAGTTGACATAATTCCCAAATCCCCTTTTCTTTTATAAGTGACTAGAGCTTAAAACGCGACGAATCCAATATTTAAAGTTTTGACACGAGCCCACTCTTACTGTTTAAAAGAATTTTTACGACATTTTACTTTAACTGATAGTTTATAGTAATTTAGTCCTGCTGCCCACCAGAGGGGCCTTCGATATATTTGTTAGATTTTATAAATGGTACTGTGAACAAATCCAGGTCAAATGTAATTCTGAAATAATTTTTCACAAATAAAAAAGTAATTTTTGTTAGAAGCGTTTGGCAGTCAATTCAGAAATGTGGGTAAAATACGATACAAACACAGGATGGCAGACCGCTCATTTGAAATCCCGCCACGTTTTGCCAACAGTCACGTGGTTTATGTTGGAGCCACACCAGCCCTATAGCTTCTGCACAGCAAGGCCAGTCTACTAGTATCTATGGTCGAAGGTGCAGCCTAAGCTGTAGTTCCGACGCTCCGTACGCGATCGGAACGTGAAGAACAATGCTAAGTATGCACTGCCATGCACTTCACAGTTGCCTGCAGAGCACGTATAAGATGTAGACGTAGTTGCACAGCTGCAGGATCGTGTGGTACTTACAGCGAGAAAGAATCTGCGAGCGGCTCCAGTGCGAGTGTGGGCCGCGGCGCCGGTGCTGCCAAACTGGCGGGGACGCCGCTGTAGGTGCCTCGCATCACATCACATCAGCTCACATCACGGCTGGAACCGGCGCTGGCGCAACAGCCGCTGCAGCGGCGCGTGACCCCGGCCTCGCCTGCCAAGGCTGTTTGCAAACAACAGGTACTGTCCTATAGAACCTCCTGGGCGGCAGTGGCGATGCCACTCAACAGAGAGCCGTGGCTGTCATCTGGCTCCCTCGAATCCCCCAAACACATTAACGACTGGTAATTAAAACAGGCTCTTATGTCGTATCTTCGCTGATACATAACTGTCACTTTGAACTGCTGAATAATACATCTCAGTACGTTATCCTACACGGTGAAGGTTCATCATAAACGAAAATAACATCAGGCGTACCCGTAACCAAGCCTAAGAGGATTATTAATGTTCTCAATACACAGAAACAATTTGTAAGATACACTGCCTGACTGCCTGAGAGAAAAAAAAAGCTAAGCGCCGGCAAGGCGAGGAGAAAACGAAATTATACTTCACGGTCTGAGAGGATACATGGTGTCATTTCAGTGATTAGTCATAGACCTTAAGGGGCTCCGGAAAGGCTCAAAATCATGAAAAGTTCAATTTTTACTTTTTTGCGTTTTCTGAATCTGCAGACTATTACCTTTTAATAGATATATAATTTATTCAATTCCGAAGACTACAACTATTTTTAAATTTTTTTTGAAATGTGTTCTACATGGGCGTGACCCACTGTGGCGCTGTTAAACTGCTGTCAAATGGTATTATTATTAACGTCCGTGTTCATCAGGTACATTTTAATGATGTGAGATAAAGTATGTGTTGTGGCTAACCTGTGATGGTTCAATATATATCGCTGGTGTGATTGTCGATTGTTTCATGTTTATTTACTCTATCGTTATCTCGAAAATATTCGTAATTAATTCTGTTTCTTGAGTCTCTCTTTTGTTGAAGTATAATAATGAGTAAAAGTAAAGTTATTAGAAATCCTCTGAAGGCTTTTAAGAAAAGGAGAAATGTTGGAAAGCCAAAGGTATGTGTTATTACTGTAAACAATAAAGACGATAACCAAGTGAGTGAACCTAACCTCTCAAGTACACATGCCCATAGCAGTCAAAGTGGGAAAGAAAATACTTCACAGAAGAAGCTTGGTTCAATGAGTGAAAACTATGAATGTTTTATGGGCGAATCGGATGTGAATGAAATATTTGATATGTCGGTTCTCAAAGGAATTTTTTCAAACTGTGTAAGATGTATTCATTGTAGTGAAGTTGGTCTGGAACTCTCCATAATAAAGCACGTAGGACTTGCTAGTGAAATAGAACTGAAATGTGATAAGTGTTCATACATGACCACCTTTTGGAACAGTGTTGCAGTAACTGCAACTGAAGAAAATGGTAGCAAAATCTACGAACACAACAACGAGCGATGCTTGCTTTAGACAAGGAACGCCTTCGGGCTGCAGACAGGGCTGTAAAGAGTCTAGAAATACAAGCAAGAGTAAACAGGAGGAGGAACAAGAGGAAGCTGGAAGAGGAGTTTGCAGAGGATGAAGATAATCCATCCTATGGACCTGGAATGCACTAAAAAGTTAATCCAATCTTTGTCGCTCGATTCCCAAAACTTTTATTTTCTCGTACTAATTACATGTTTTCTAAGGATCTTCCAAACATATTTGTTTCAAACTTTCAGTAAATGTTACACAGTACCTTCTGCATAATTTAACACAGCCTTTTTCCAAAAAACTGTATATTTTTGAACATATAAATAAAAAATTGCAAAAAAAATGTTGTGAATTTTCATTACAATTGAAAAAAAATCATCTTTAATAACTGAACTAAAATTTTGTAAAATCCCTGTGTTAAGTTGTAGCCCATATTCCAATAAATAATCTGTAAAAAATTCAACTTCCTACCTCAAATACTTTGTGAGGAAAGATGTAATTTATAAGCGTTATTTTAACATTGCAAGTATAGGGCGTTCCGGAGCCCCTTAAAAGAATTATTTAAAGATAGAGTGAGCACTGCAAAGCATCTTCTGGTTCTCGAAATATTGTGGCATCCTTTGGATATCGTAACATACACTATACCATCAAAAGTATCCGGACACCTATTAGTCGACATTAATATGGATTGTGTTCGTTCTTCGCCTTTATGATAGCTTGAGCTCCGCTGAGGATAGTTTCTGTGGGGTTTTAGAATGTCAGGAAAGAAATAGCCGTCCATTCTTCCCCAAGAATCGAAACCACAGAAGCTACTGCCGTTGGACGCTGGTACAGACATCCATTACTAGAGTGGCAAAGATGCATCTTTTAGTGAAGCCTGACGTTTGGTGAGGTAAGATGGCGTCAGCAAGTTTGATTACGGTACTGCTACAATTTTCTGAAAACAAATGACGTTTTAATCTTTACGAGATGGTCTAATCAAGTTCTGCAGTTGAGCAAATATTCGTTTGAGGTTAACACATAATTATGTTGTAGAATCGTGTTATGAGAAGAACATCAAGTTACACGTACATACATTTAAAGCAGGCTGTAGTTTTCGTAAGAACACTCAAATGAATAAAGACACGTGTTATCAACGACAAATAGCACCTTCTAATTATAGGAGCACTTTTATAACGAGCATAATATTCGAAGAAAAGCCAAAGTTGATAAAAAATGGATAAGAACACGTCATTAAGCTACGTCTGTTACTATTAGATTTATGAAACCTCCTAAAATGCACATAAACTATTTAATCACTGCCAGTACTTCAGATAACAGTAATTTAATTGTTTAGGATTACGTGCAGCACGAAAGCAAAAATACGTACGATGTTTCTAGTTATTCTAGCACTGTGATACGTTCCTTTCGTTGTATCTTCCGTCTGCTGCACGAGAAATAACAACCAAACACGACGCAAGTTCGAGAGTCACTCCAAAAGAAATGCACACTATTTTTGTAAAAACACAGTTTTCATTCTGCATGTGTGAAAGTCTTACAGTGTGTAGATACATCCTTCCCGCTTGTTTTCAAACTTAGTTCGACCTGTTCCCGTGAGTGGCGCCGTCACAGCATGTCTTCAAGATGACTGCTACCCTTGACTTTGTCAGAAGCAACGTGCTGTCATAGAATTCCCGTGCTGTCATATACGAGACAGTGGGAAAAATCCACAAGAAGTTGAAAAAGGTGGTATGGAGATGTTGCTGTCGATCGCAGTACAGTTAGTCGGTGGGCAAGCAGGTTACATGATGAAAGTGGGCACGGCAATATTGAGGATTTTCCCCGCAGCGGCAGGAACAGGCCTCGTACTGCACACACTCCAGACAATGTGCAGAGAGTTAACGAATTGGGTGACTGCTGACAGATGCATCACAGTGAACGAATTGTCACGCTACGTTGGGATAGGGGAAGGAAGTGTTTGCAGAATACTGAAAGTGTTGGCATTAAAAAAGGATGTTGATAGTGGCTCACAAAGAAACAAGAAAAACGGTATGCAGCGAACTTTTGGAACACTACGAGAACGGTGGAGATGAATTTCTTCGAAGAATTGTGATAATCGATGAATCATGGCTCCATCATTTTTCACCCGAGACGAAGAGGCAAACAATGGAGTGCCATCATGCAAATTGACCCAAGAAAAAAAAAATTCAAAACCACACTTTCTGCTGGAAAAGTTATGGCTATGGTGTTTTTGATTCCGAAGGACTCTTGCTTGTGGACATCATGCCAAGTGGAACCACCACAAATTCTGGTGCGTATTTGACGACACTGAAGAAACTTCAAGTTCGACTGAGTCGTGTTCGACCACATCGGCAAAAGCAGGATGTTTTGCTGTTGCACGACAATGCACGGCTACATGTCAGTCAAAAAACCATGGAAGCGATCACAAAACTCGGATGGACAACACTGAAACACCCGCCTTACAGTCCTGACCTGGCTCCATGTGACTATCATCTCTTTGGGAAACTGAAAGACTCTCTTCATTGAACAAGGTTTGAAGATGATTCCTCCCTTGTGCACGCTGCCAAACAGTGGCTCCAACAGGTTGGTCCAGAATTTTATCGTGTGGGTATACAGGCGCTGGTTCCAAGATGGCGTAAGGCAGTTGAGAGGGATGGAAATTATGTGGAGAATTGAAAATATTGTTCCTAAAGGATGTTTTTACACACTGTAAAACTTTCAAACATGTGGAAAAATGATGGATTTAAAAAAAAAGTGTGCATTTCTTTTGAAGTGGCCCTCATATTAAGCATTTTCTCAAAACTCTAAAGGTAGCATAGTTATATCAGTTTATCGCCATTTCTTACGATTGTTTTATCAGTAAATAAACAGCTGTTCACACGTCCTTTGCGCTCGTTGCCATATTGCCATACTTAAGAGCTGGCTTCAGTAACACCAATGATTCTGTATATGGTATTGCCAGTATAAAAATGTATGTCTGTGGACGCTCGAGTCTGGAGCAAAGTCAACATTCTAACTGAGCCCAAAAGTGTTCCATTGAGTTCAAATCGGGAATGCGGGCAGGCCAATCGATTTCAGGAATGTTGTTGACTACAGACTGTAACAATATTTGTTTATGGTTCATTTAAAATTTTTATATACTTTTTTTTCCTTCAAAAATTTTTCGCAGACTGGTACTAAATTTTCTGTATATGTAAGGTAAAGTGTGTTATACTGGAGGGTGAAGTTCTTTGTATTGTATGTGAGTAATGTAAGTAAATTACTATGTAAATTGTTTATTATGTTAAATAATTTTCTGATGACATTTAGTACTTAAAAATATTTGTGTGTATAAATTGTTCATGTTAATGTAAATTTGATAATTTAAGAAATGGTCACGCTTAGCAACAATATAAGAAACAGGTGTTATGTAAAACCCAGTGTGCTTTGGTTTAAAACGAAAGTGGTTCGGATGAGTGGAAAAGGTTGTAAGGGCGAATTGGCGCTCTACTTAGAGCAAGCACGGAAAGTAAGTCACACAGCCTGTAGGCAGCAGTGATTGAGGCAACACCTTTGTGGAGCAGGAGGAGCTTTGCCTGCAAATTCGTAGAAAATGCCTCGGATGGAGACTGCCAATGGCTTACGGCATAGCTTCGAGTTGTTGGGTTACTGTTTGTAGATCTGACCAACGCCAAGAAGAGAAACTGAGCCCACACAGCAAGAGACTTGCAGGCCGTACTGTGGGCAGTGTAGCCGCCCACAATTGTTCGCCACACCCAAGCTATAGCTACCAGATAAGACTTTTATAGTAAATTTACTTTTGTACAGCGTGAACTATTAATTTAAACTGTGTTTCAATAATCATTCTTGAATTTTAAAGAAAATGGTTCACCCTGTTATTTCATCCTAATCATACATCTATATAGGGTTCCTTCCTGGTGTTTGATGAATCCGAGTATTCTATTTTACAGACTTATGAAGTGCCAAGTTAATATAAAGAGGTACCATTTAAATTGTTTTTGTGTTTTCTTAACAATTGCAAAGTGTTGTAGTAAAAGTTTGTGTACGTAAAATCCAATCAGAGTGTGGCCAAGTTATTATAATCTGGTAAATGACTTTACAGGGTTAGTTCAAAGAAGAACAGGTTTTGAAAGTAAATTGCAGTAAGAAAGAGGTTTTTCTTAAGTGAAATGTTCAGTATAAAAAGTGCCTGCTTTAGTATCTAAGCATTTTAGCATTTGTTTATAATAGAAAATGCTTTCCTATAGGTCCCCTCTGCCCAATTTTTTTTAGCTACCATGAATTACCTCCTGAGCTTCTTCTCTTTTAAAAACTTAGTGTATAATGGTGTAGTAGTCAAAAAGAAATTCCAGTGTCTGCACCAACATTTTTTACGTGGAATAGAACCAAATTAAACAGTAACAAGAAAGTAGGCAAAATTCATACTTCTGCTTTTTCAATACTTCACTGTTTCATGGCCTGGATAGGTTGGCCACCATTAGTAAGTGTTTTAAACCAGTAAATGAACTTGGAACTGAGTTGTCCTAGCTTCAGTATAATATTATTTGTATTGCGTTTCTATTTAACCGCTGCAGAAAATCTTAGGAAAAGAATTGAATTGTCTAATTTACTTATCCATTAGACACAACACACGGTCAAATCCTATAAAAAGGATACCTCTATTGATTAGCTTTTACTATTAACAGGACTATCCTCCCTCAGTGTACTTTATTTGGAAACTAAACTAAATTTTAGTAAGAGGGTTATACGTGGCTTTTTCCGTAGCAGGACTATTTGTTCTGTTGGGATATAGTGTACATGACAACATAAAGAAAGGTTTTTCTATTATTTAGGTAAAAGCGCACTAAATTACAATAGCAGGGGTAGACTTATAAAACCGTTGCTTCAGAGATGTTGGTTTATGACAGGTTGTTATGCTAATACAAACAATAAATGTCTCCGAAGTGTCCCTCCCACTGTTCGCAGTACACAATGCTGCAAGACGTGTTCACATCCTTCCGTTTAGCGTTTTCTGAAGCGCAATAAGGATCCGCAAGCTAATCATGAAACATATCTCCAGACAGTAACACCAGCTGCTCGGTACTTCACTTCACTGCTGGCACTGCAAATGGTGGCAGGTAAAGTTCTCCAGGCACCCGACAAATCCAAACGCTTCCGTTGGACTGACACGGGGTTTAGCGTGATTCATCATTGCAAATCACTCGTTTCCAGTCATTCATTGCCCCATGGCGTAACTCTTTGAAGTATCGACTGGCACTGACCACTGATATGTGGGGCTTATGAGGAGCTATTCGGTCATTCTGCCTGTTCATTCCCTATGCAGTCACTGTGATAGCTGGAGAGCTGGTAGCACTATGGAACTCACGTCTGGTTCCTTCCGCTGATTTCGTGCGATGTTTTACAGCCACCCTCTGTAACTGTTGACGGGCCCTCTGCATCAGCACGAGAGGTCTGCCTGGTCTTTTTTATCTGTCGTTCTTCCTTCGTTTTTTATCTGTCGTTGTTCCTTCGCTTTCCACTTCACAATCGCATCACCAACAGTCAAGTTGGGCAGATTTAGAAGGTTTGAAATGCCCCTGATGTACTTGTTCCTCACGTGATATGCGATGACTAGTCCACGTGCGAAGTCACTAAGCTCTCCCGACCGATCGATTCTGGCGTCACTACTGCTTTGACGACACAGTAAGCCTACTCCCTATCTCCATTTATCCTGGGGCGGCTAGCCGTTGATGACACTTACTCGTCAATTCCGCATTACATAGGAATTTCCGAATAATATTGACCAAGTAGTGATTTAAAAACTTCTTTTTTCAATACCAATACACCTGTGATTAAATTACATCCAGTCATTGATGTGGTTATTTGTGCATTATAGATGACGAAAATGGAATGTGATATTATACGTGGCATCCTAGTTGTACGTCTTTATTTTTTTAAAATTCATCTGTGTATGTTCTTCAGTTTATAATAATTTTTGAGTCTTGGCACATCGTTTTTGAGACTTACGAGGAGCAACAATAAAGTAATGAGACTGATGTGAAAAAAATGTTGCTTACCGTTTTAGTCAAGTTTAGTGTAGTCTCCTTCAAAGTAGTTCCCTTCCGACAGCACACACTTTTTCCAGCGCTTCTGCCATTGATGGAAACATTCCTGGAACTCATCTTCTGTAATATCCTCTAAGACCCTCGACACAGCTTTTTGGACATCTTGTGTTGTTTCAAAATGGTGTCCCTTGACCGCCGTTTTGACTCTTGGAAACAGAAAAAAAGTCGCACGGAGCGATATCTGATGAATAAGGTGGCTGTGGTAGTACTGAAATTTGTTTTGAGGTTAAAAATTGCTGTGCTGACAGAGCAGTATGGGATGGCGCATTATCGTGATGCAGAATCCAATTACCAGCAACGTTGGCACGGACACGAAGAACTATTTTACGTTTTTAAATTTCTTTGTAGTAATATTGGTTAACTGTTTGTCCAGGAGGCATCCACTCTTTGTGAACAATTCCCTTGGAATCAGAGAAGCACACAAGCATGCGTTTCACTTTTGACTTTGATGTGCGAGCTTTTTTTGGTCTGGGTGATCCCTTTGAGCACCATTGCGAACTTTGGCGTTTTGTCTCTGGATCGTACTGAAAAAAAGCAACTTTCATCACCAGTGATAACACGGCTCAACAATTCTGGGTTGATTTCCGTTTGCTCTAACAGATTGGCTGCCACATTTTTCTGTGTATCTCGCTGTTGTGGTGTGAGATTTTTGGCGACCATTTTTGCACAAATCTTTCTCATAGCAAGATCTTCAGTTTTTATTAGACAAACCATCTCTCGATTGATGTTCCGTTTTTCTTCAATCATTTTCACGGATAATCTTCGATCAGATTATACGAGTTCATGCACCCTGGCCAAGTTGACATCCCTCCGTGAGGTTGCTGATCGTCCTCTGCGGTCTTCATCTTCGACATTCATTCTGCCTTCACTAAACATTTTATGCCAACAAAAAACTTGAGCTCTTGACATAACCTCCTCTCCAAAAGCCTTCTGAAGCTTACCGTAAGTTGTCGTCGCGTTTTCACCCAATTTAATGCAAAAAGAAATGGCATACTGTTGCGCAATATTATGTGGTTCCATTTCTGTGACGAGAGACACAAACACGTGTTAACTTATTACAACACAACTCACGACTGAGCAGTTGCATCGATGTGCCGTTTGGACTAGGAGACCAAGGTCAAAGATATTGTGCCTACGCAAAACTGGATGGTTGCCACATCTTGCAAAGAAAATCAGTCTCATTACTTTATTGTCGCACCTCGTATACTAGTTTGTCAGGATATCTATTATATCCTATTATCGAACATGGCATTTTGCTATTAACATTGCTTAATGCTTTTACAATGGCTGTGAATGCTTTGTGCGTTTTTTTAATTAAATTCATTTATTTCCTGTATTATCTGCTGTAAATAAATTCATTCTCTCCAGCTGGTCTACACACACAACAAAAGTTTAAAATCACCCCTTTATTTCGAAATTCATGATACAGAAAATAAAAATTGGCTCTGAGGCTCGCATACATATATTAATTTGCAATGTGTCCAGATTACCATGAGAGGTGGCAAGAGCCCCTTCTCATATTTCTCAGAGTAATTCGATCTTCCTCTCTAATTGCATGTGGTGAAAAGTCGCTATTGCTTCACACGCGGACTTCCCACGCAGCGTCTCGTTACCCGGGTGGTCCGGTGACAGGCGGGCTCTGCTGATCTTGAAAGGGTCAAGCTGCCGGGTGTGAGGGAGTCGAGTGAATGCTTTCCAGACGCTGACATTGTCATAAGAGCGGCGGCGACACGCCCACAGGGGACTGATGGAGCGGCTGGGCTAAACATTCCGTTACTTTGCAGAAACTTAGTGAAAACCGTTTCTGGCGGGCTACCAGCGAGGCGTGGGAAAGACTTGTGTTCCCAGGCAGTCTTGGTGGGCAAATTCCCGCGTTTTCTGCAAAATCGTAACTGTGATTGGCTTGCTCAGGGCATAGCTCCGTGACGTAGCAAAATCGGGGCAGAAATTGGCGCCAAGAATCTCCATTGGTGGAAAGGTAGTGCTTCGGCATTAGAGTGGAATTTTCTGCCAGTTTTCGAGCTGCTGATTAGAACGTTTAACCACGGCCACTGTCATGGAGGCAGGACTGTTCTGTGTTCGGTTTGCACAGGTGCTCTTGTGAGAGTCGGCTCTCGTCTTTCGGTCGGAGTAGGTTACAAGTCTGAGCTCTCGCTGCTCTGGACAGCCTGCCTTCCGTTGGCTGTCTAATATACTTTTATTTAATTGAAACTGACGAAGTTGCTGAAGTTTCGACTTCAATGTAACTTTCCGAGCACAGTTGGCAATTGATTGTTGTGCGTACAAGCGGCCTATGTTGTCTGTCTTGAGCAGTTTTGGCTAAAGTTGACTGTATCGGAGTTACTGTGTGACTTCGCTTGTTAAAATCAATCACTGTACCATCAGTGATTGTGTGGCAGGTCTTCTTCGTCTCCCTCAGAGGGTCATTTGTATTGCTAGGAAGTCTTTAGTCTGGAACAACCAGACCAGGATAATATGTTTCGGGCTATACTCGCGACATTATAATCACCACGACGGGACATCGAAGCAACCAGCAATCGCCTCTGGTACGCCAGATCAACACGATCTTGCAGTTAAGAAGACAGCTTGGTAATGTATGTCTGCAGCACCGGCAGCTTAGCGAATTTTGCTAGGTGATAATCAGAGCTCAGCAGAGCGCGCCTGTTTGTGTTCTCTAACTTTGTTCTGTCTCGGGTGTTCATTGTCTGACTTCTCAGTACTGTAGCAGCAATTAATGTTGGGTTGGCTGTGTGTTTCTCTTAAGATGTGAGTTGCAAGGAATTGGCTCCACATACCACTTCGTCATAAATGTCACAATCTAGTTTATGGACAACTTCACCTTCACAGGATTTATTTGAGTATCCAATTTGAGCCAATTTGATGTATTGTAAATGTTTCATGTGTTTTGTTTATTATTTTGAGTTTAGTCATAATAAATCATATTGTTATTTTGGACAGAACTGTCATTCTGTTAATCGGTAGAGGAACCCTTTCATTTCTCACTACGTTAATGAAAATTTCCTTTATTTAACTTATTTATCAAATGAAATTATTGCAGGTGCCAAACTCTTTTCTACTTCACTTGCAGGGTCGATTACAGTCAGTTTGTGTTTCTTTTTAATCCATGTGCAATAGCAAAAGTCAGAGCTAGAATAGGGAGGCCTTTGAGCATCATTTATATATGCAGATTCTAGAAGAATTTGGTGTTAAATACACTGCTAGCCCCGGCACAACCTCGCAACCAAATTAAAAAAGTGTGTAAAGATAAAAATCAGCTATATCCCAAGGTTGGGGGGAGGGTCTTCACAGCACTCTTGAGCAGCGTCAATACGTGGTGGAACGTCCCCTTGCTCGGATGCAAGCATGAATCTGTCGTGCCATACCATCGTTGAGTTCACGAAGCCTGGTTCAAACTGTTCTACACTCCAGTGGCGATACTGTGTAAGTCGCACAGGGTACGTGGTCGTTGTCAACATCCAAAAACAGCTCGTTTCAATCCATCCCACTCATG
The DNA here is from genome assembly GCF_023864345.2 of Schistocerca serialis cubense. NCBI lineage: Eukaryota > Metazoa > Arthropoda > Insecta > Orthoptera > Acrididae > Schistocerca > Schistocerca serialis. The sequence goes on from NC_064643.1 coordinate 718,252,929, forward strand.
TCGATTGGGTTCCTGTCCAGGGAACGTGCAGGCCACTCCTTTCTTGTATTCCTAGCATGCTGAAGGAACGTGTTCACGAGAACACTACGATAAGTATGCGAGTCATCATCCATTAAATAGAAATTGTCACCATAATGTTGGTGATACGGTCCCACTATTGGTTGCAGAATCCTGTTCCTGTTCTGTAGAAAAGTGAGATTGTCCTCAGCTACCACATGATGTGGCCCCATGTAATGCTACCCCAAACATAATTCCATCACCAACTTGATGCACATGTGGGGTACAGCGTTGGTGGTGTTCGATATTGCCGGCTTGTCGCCAAACAGGTCTGCAATTATCAGGGTGCATAAAGATCTGAGTTTCGTTCGTAAACAACACACGACGCTAACCCTGAGGCGTCCATTCCGGCTGATTTCTCCTGTTGTACGACAAGGTGCTCGCCATGGTCGTCAAAAACGGAGACTTGCATAATGCAGCCGTCTGCTAACAGTTCAACGCGATACATGAGATCCTGTAGCCTCTTCGAAAGCTGAATTCAGTTCTGGACCACTCAGCCCGCGTTTCTTTTGACTCACAAGCTTTAGATACCAATCATCCTGTCCATCTGTCGAATGTGGACGGCCTGTACGGTCTAAGTCATCAACACTACCTGTCAACTGGAACCGTTTCCATGTCCGCACAACATGACTGTGCATAAGTGACGTGATGACGCGATCCCAATCATTTGTCGCGATTGGCCTTCCTGGCATGATGGATGTTTTCCCTAATGATGCTTTACTTACAGTCGAAGTGCTGCACTCCATTTGAGTGTAGTGACTCGCCCATAGGTAGCGCTCATAGCAACTGTGGGGATGTTTACAAACGTCAGGGCTGACCTTCCAACCAGTACAGGAATATCATCCGGGAACAGTAAGTTGCCATGCAGACTCCCTAGTTGTGATCAGCTGCAGTCGGGAGACTTCGTGCCATAGTGATTTGCAGACATGCGTTGACAACTCTGTAGGCTAGCATTAGCCGCTGTTCACTGCATTGTCGTCCACTTTGTTGCTGAGCTGTGCCGTCGCTGCTTGTGTTTTGTTGCGCAACTTTCATTGCGACTTTTTCGAAAGTGAGTGAAGACGTGGTTCCTGGCCCGTCGCGGGAGTTATCTTCTGCTCCATTCTGGAAGAGGAAACAGGTTATTAGGAGTTCGCGGAAGCTCAAAATGCAGTTTTCTGTTCCCTGCACTGCTTACTTGCGGTACACAAAGGCTGAGTTTGTTCTCCCACGCATCCCACCAACTCCACGCCATACACTTTGCACTCTCCCTGCTCCGAGCAACCCACACACGGCAGATGCGAGTAGCTATGACAGTAGTTGCACACCTGCATGACATATCGAAGTGATGAAACATGTTTTGTTGATGTGTTTATAATTTCTAAATAGATTTTGGTCTTCTCGAATAAGATGCCCAAAAAATTGATTTAAACCTCGGTTATTATTCATCAACATAATATATATTTTGAATTAAGTACATACACTGAAGCGCCACAGACACTGGTACAGACATGCGTATTCAAATACAGAGATATGTAAACAGGCAGAATACGGTGCGGCGGTCGACAACGCCTATATAAGACAACAAGTGTCTGGCGCAGGTGGTAGATCGGTTACTGCTGATACAATGGCAGGTTATCAAGATTTAAGTGAGCCTGTACACGGTGTTATAGTAGGCGCACCAGCTATGCGACACAGCATCTCCGAGTTAGCGATGAAGTGGGAATTTGCCCGTACATCATTTCACGAGTGTACCATGAATATCAGAAATCCGGTAAAACAACAAATCACCCACATCCCTGCGGCCGGAAAAAGATCCTGCAAGAACGAGACCAACGACGACTGAAGAGAATCGTTCAACGTGACGGAAATGCAACCCTTCCGCAAATTGCTGCAGATTTCAGTGCTGGGCAATCAATAAGTGTAAGCGTGCGAACCATTCAACGAAACATCATCGATATGTGTGCCCTTGCTGACTGCACAACACAAAGCTTTACGTCTCATCTGCGTCCGCCAACACCGACATTGGACTGTTGATGTCTGGAAACATGCTGCCTGGTCGGACGAGTCTCGTTTCAAATTGTATCGAGTGGATGGACATGTACGGTTTTGGAGACAACCATGGACCCTGCATGTCATCAGGGGACTGTTCAAGGTGGCGGAGGCTCTGTAATGGTGTGGGGCGTGTACAGTTGGATCTGATGCGTCTAGATACGACTGTAACAGGTGACACATACGTAAGCACCTTGATTATCACTTGCGTCTATTCATGTCCACCCACATTTCCAGAATTGCTACAGAGTGGCTCCAGGTACACTCTTCTTCCGCTGGTCACCAAACTCCCAGACATGAACATTATTGAGCTTATCTGGCATGCCTTGCAACGTGCTGTTCAGAAGAGATCTCCACTCCTTCGTTCTCTTACAGATTTATGGACAGCCCTGCAGGATTCATGGTGTCAGTTTCCTCCAGCACTACTTCAGACATTAGTCGAGTCCACACCATGTTGTGAGCACTTCTGGTGCTCGCGAGGTTCCTACACGATATTAGGCAGGTTTACCAGTTTCTTTGGCTCTTGAGTGTAAATTTCTGTATTTCCGCTCACCTTTCCCGAATACAAATCTAATTTCTGCTGTTTTTCCATGAACCTGAAATTTTGCTTGTTTGTCAGATTTGGTTTACTATATGTAATGATCCGCAGTGCAAAATGCTGTCTCAATATTTTAATTGTTCTGCTTCTATTCTCCCAGTTCGTTTCCTATTTATAATTTCTCATCATAATTTCTAAAGCTCTTCTGTTGTAATGCGACGCACGTCAATGCATTGTGTTTTGGAACTAGAATTTTTATACATTGTTTAAGCTACATTGTTGCCCAAGAGTTTTTGTGAGTAGCTTGGGATGGTCGCAACAGATGTCTGACACTCCAGCGGAACGTTAGAAATTTCGGAATTTTCTATTTAAGTATTTAAGGAGAGTTTGCACATGGTACGCTCTTGCCTTCCTCCAAGCTTAGGGTTGCCATACCTAGCTGCGACATCGTTCGGACACTCTGAGATGGGGGGGATCTAGACATGAAATAAAAATTTTATTTAATGCAATTACTTTTTATTTAGAACACAATTACGTGCAACTGTTGCGGCAGAAGTAGTTGGTACACCATATTTTTCGGAAGATTTCACCCTTTTCAGCAAGTTTTTTTTTCCATTTTACCTATTTATAAAACTCTCTGCAAACCAGCTTATAGTTAAACTAGCACTGTAAGATTGATTCCACAGTCCCTGGCAGCAGTCGATTTCTTTCATCAGTCCACTGGGCCGACATCAGCGGAAACACTCTTTCCACAGTGGCGTTGAGGGCGGTAATAGAAAAAATACACTCGCAAATTTTAGCAGCTGGCATCTGCGTTCAGAATTTTCGACTTCCTTAAGAAACTAAATCCACCTTTCTTCCATGGAATGATTAGCCTTCCATTCTTCTGAGTCACACTTAGTTTCTGAAAAGTTCTTCACAGACATATATTCCTGAAAACAATTGTCGCCTGAAATCTTCACATCATTTTTAGCCAGGTTTTCAATCATCTTCCAATCTGGGGTTTTAGATAGCGTCACCCAATCAAATACTTGATATTTATCAAAAGAAATAGCCTATTTCTCTAGGTAATGAAATACTATGGTATAGAAAGTCATTGTCTCTTCCTCAAATTTCGAAATCAAATTGATTATTTCTTGGTTAGGGTTCTCATTCTTTAATTTGTTCAGATTCATCTTGGTTTGCATGCCAATAAAAGTGACAATCTTTCTTTCATTCAGACATCTTTGAGTGTATATTTGTTTATCTAGACTTTATTCTTCTCCACGCTTTTTATATTTTTTTCTAACACATCCAAGTTTGACAGTAGAAAGGAGAAGTAAATTTCACTGATCAGACTACTGAAAAAAATCTCAAATTTTTTGAACAGACCTCGTATGTTGTATATCTTGTGTTTCGAGTCTTCATAGTTGAATCGTAAAATATCTTCCATGGGCTTTGCTATACCCATGATCTAGCGAGAACCATCAAACCATGTGAATGATTGTTTCTTTTGTATGACAACTCCATTAACACATGGTATTTACAAGCAGAAAAAGTCTCCCTTTAGATACGGTGCCCTACCATACCATCGGCCAAGAGACCGGTGCCTCACGGAGATGGACTGTCTTGTCCTGTCCCACCTGACTGTGATAGTGACGAGGGAGGTAATGAAACTAGTGCTGTACCATGACCTTCAAAACCCAGATCTTCAAAAGATTTTGAAAGTGCGTAACGATGAGTCTACAGAGATTCATAGAATTATGCAGTGTGAACTTAATGGACTAGGGAGAGATATGGAATGGCCGAAAGGTAAAGGTTAACTGTTGTCGTCAAGACTACAACAGTGGAATTGTCTTGACGGTAGACGTGACTGCCTTTCATAACTGCCATGTGCAATTCCTTCATTTTTCGAAAGTGACAAGAACTCGGTATTTCGTAGTGATGTACAGGGGCTAATGATGGCTGTGGGCCCTGACTATAAAAGGGATAAGTGGAGGTGGTTCATCGACTCCTCCAAATAAAGTCTCAAGTGTGTGCTACTGCATAACGCAACGTATTACCATCTGTTGCCACACACTAGTGAAATCAAGGAATCGACACAGTAAAACTTCTGCTCACGCACATTTATTTTCACACGTCCATTTACAGTTAAGAAGTTATATATCCGCTGCAGAGGGCAGCACAATCTGCAGTCTTAACACAACACCACAGATGGCATGAGAATCTATGGGACACGGGAATACAGATAACTGTACACGCAACAAACTGTTCCCATAAATGTCTATACATATGTACACATATTTCAGCAAAAAAAAGACACACATGTACATTGTACAAGGTACAAAGGCTGACTGGAACATTAACATAGCGGCTCGTCAGAGCAGTTAGAGTTCAAAGGTCATGCTTTACGTGGTCGATGTACTCTATCGACGCCACACAGCCCCCCTCCCCGCTCCCCCCCCCCCCCCCCCCCCTCCAGTATGGAGTACGGCCTGTGAGGCCTGTGGAGAGCTCGTGAGGGCATGGACGTTGGAGTGAGTAGTGCAAGGCAGTAGGTGCATGACTGGAAGCTCCATCTCAGTCAGGGCGGCATGCGAAGGCGCGGTGACAGGCTGCAGGTCCACATCGTAATCAGACAGCCAGCGGGGGTGGACAATGCGTCGCCCAACCCGGGAGTAGAGGTGTGGGGAGGGGTGTGGCGTGTGAGCGTGCCTGCCCCTAATGCAGATCGAGCCATCTGAGAAGATGAACGCACGAATTCTTGATGGATTGCGCTCTCGTGTGAGGGACAGGCTACGCACCATCTTGACATCTAGTTCCTCGTTGAGTGTTAAGTCTGCAGTGTCTGTAAGGAGCATGAGCACACGGTCGTCAAAAGCGACAATCAACATGTTGTCGACATGCTTAGGTGGTACATTACAGCGCAAGTTGAAAGTCAGGCAGCAAATCTCTCCAGTAGATGAAACGTAATCAAAACCTGTGCATGGGGTTGATGACGACATGCTTAAGAAACCCGCGAACTGCGGTGATGAATCATCAGAAGGAGGAGACCCTACCTTGGGATGAGCTAAATCATTATCGGGCTCAGCAATGGAAAATTCGTCCAGATGGTCCAAATGGGATGGCAGAGGGGCGTTGGAGTCCTCAAAAGCAGGCTTTAGCCTGTGTAGTGAAACGGTCTGCAGGTGATCTTTAACTATAATGTTGAACGTCGTCTCGCCCCTCCCGAGTACTTCAAAGGGGCCAAGGTATGGGGGTTGCAGGGATTGTCTAACAGAATCGTCCATGAGCATAACGTGGGAGCATGTGTTGAGTGCAGCTGGCATGTAAGTGTCTGGCGGGGAGTTACTGACAGGCAGGTGTAGTCATGCATGTCTAAAGTGGGTGCACATTCTACTAATAAAGTCTGGGGAGATCGGGAAATCCTCGGGTGCTTGAGGCAGGGTAAGTTCCCCAGGTGGAACCGGGTTCTCGCCGAAAACGAATTTGGAAATGGTTCCCTGCAAGTCAAGTTTAAAGGTCTAATGGAGGCAGAGTAACACCCAAGGAAGCGCCATAGAGCAGAGGCAGTCATGGCACCTGAGTGCTGTTTTAAGGGTACATGGAATCGTGAAAAATGCACTTCAGGGTCACTAATATGGGAAACGGGAATACAGATAACTGTATATGCAACAAACTGTTCCCATAAATGTCTATATATACATACATACTCGAACTGTCGACCCTGGTCAGTGGTGATGGAGGATGGGTAACCGAACCTAGCAATCCATGATGAGATGAATCTCTTGGCCACGGTTTCTGTTGTGATGTTGGGTAAAGGAACAGCTTCCACCCAACGAGACATGCGGTCGATTGTGGAGAGGATATACCTGTGGCCCTCTGATGGTGGCAGAGGGCCGATAAGGTCGATATGTACATGACGAAAACGTCCTTGTGGAATGTCAAACTTGCCAAGGGAGGGAGAGATGTAGCGTCCAATTTTGTTGTGTTGGCAGGAAATGCAGCTGCATGTCCAAGTTTGACAGTCCTGCTTAACATTTTTTCAAACAAAACGCTCGGTGACGAGGCATGTGGTGGTGTGGACGCCAAGGTGGGTGAGGTTATGCAAGGTGTCGAAGGCTTGTCGGCATAATGTGGGAGGGAGCAACGGCTGCAGAGTGCCAGTAGAAGAGTCGCACCACACTTCGTCTTGTAATGGTACTTGCATTACGTAACCATTACGGCACCTCACCTCAACCTCTCGATGCCAGCAATATTCTACTGTGTTTCTGTAAAATAGTTAACATATTTCTGTGACAACATTCAGATTTGATCTCATTAATGTAGAGGTACTTCGATAGATCGATATGTTTATATTGCAATGATATTATTCTTATGTGTATTCTTTCTTTTGTCACTATGATCTTTGATGTACTTGTAACTCTGATTTTTGGGCGCGTAAGCGGTTATTAGAGAGTCAAGCTTTGGTCGTCATGTTAAAAAGACGCAAATTGTAGTCAGTTTATGAAACGTGAACTTTAACTGTGAGGAAGAAATTTTCAACTATGTTTTATATTGTGAAGTGATGTTTTGGAACGAGTTACGTGATATTGCAACAGAAGTAATACAAAAGAAGTGTAACTTAAATTCGGAGTGCTGATTACTTTTTTACATCTCCATTGTACTAACTTTCAAAAGGTTATTCTTCAAGAATGGTTTATGAAACACATCTATAAAACTTTTCAGTATCACAGGATAACACCTAGGCCTCTTTGCATCCGAGCTTGGAATCATCACTACCTAGATTTTCGACGATTGAACCATGAGTTCACAACGAGACCAGCGTGGGAAACACGAAAAGATGAATGCCTAGTTTATCCATTATTTCAATAAATGACTTTATTAACTGTGCTCTAATGACACCTGCCACATAATATAAGTTTGTTATTGCCCGAAAATGCAATATTTAGCAGCCTGAGCAACACTACAATCATAATTAATTTTTGACCTTTGTTGTGGTAGGGTTGTTAGAGTCTGAAACACCGGAGAACTTGGCTTTGGTAAACACAAGCGATGTCTGAGGATCCGTGAGGAGAGCTTGAGATTCCTTGTCAGAGGCCTGGAGAGCAGCGAGGTTGGATAAATCGACGATGCGGGAGACAGTATTGATCCGTGAAAAGAAATCAGCAGGGATGTTTTCCGTGCCTTTGATGTAGCGTACATCCATAGTAAATTGAGAGACCAGGTCGAAGTGGAGGAAACGCCGAGGGGGTGGGTCCTCGGGAGGATTTCAGAAAACGTCCACCAGCGGTTTGTGGTCAGCAAGAATGAAGAAAGAACGGCCCTTGATGTGTTTGACGGCTTCATAGACCACTAGTAGTTCTCTGACAAAAGCGGAATATTTCTTCTGTGCTGTAGACAGTTTTTAGAGAAGAAATGAAGGGGTGAAACCATGTCACCTTTGCGTTGCTGTAATACTGCCACAACCGCGATGTCGCTGGCGTCCGTAGTGATGAACAACTCGGCAGACAGATCGGGGTGGGCGATTACGACGGCGTGAGCTAACGCTGTCTTTAGAGCCCTAAAGGCCTCTAGCATAGGTTCAGTCCAACGGACTGGCTTAAGGCCCAAAGTCTGTTTGCTGGACAACGAGACGCCTGCACGGCGGCGGCAGAAGGTAGATGTCGGCAGTAGTAATTAATAGCACCCAGGAAATATCAGAGTTCTTTGTACGTAGCCGGGGGTGGCAATGACGTGATAGCCTGCACGTGCGATTTGGGAGGCTGTATTCCGTCTGTGGAGATGGTGTAACCCAAAAATGACACAGAAGACTGGCACAATTGAAATTTATCTTTGTTGACCTTGACACTGTTGGAGTTCAAGGTCTGGAGGATCTGGGATAAATGATCTTCGTGGTCCTCAGTCAAATCGCTGAAAATGAGGCCGTCATCCAGGTATGCAAAGCAGAACTCGAATTGTCTTAAGATTGAGTCAATGAAATGTTGCCACGTTTGTGCTGCATTCTTTAAGCTGAATGGCATGAAGTTGTGTTGGAACAAACCGAGCAGCGTGATGATAGCAGTCTTTGGAATGTCTTCCAGCACTACAGGAATCTGGTGGCACGTTTACAGACAATCACACCGAAGATTGTGACAACCTATAACATATGGGTGAAATCTTTTATGTTCGGCACTGGGTAATTGTCCATGACGGTACGATCATTTAAGCATCTGTCATCACCACAAATTCGAAAAGGACCACTGTGCTTGGTGATAAGGTGAATCAATGAAGATCAATTGCTGCCCGATGGCTGTAGAATGCCTGCCTCCAGAAGTTCGTTAATTTGCTGCCAGGCCACAAGCAACTTAAGGGGTTGAGGCGTCTAACCTTGTGCCTAATAGGAGGGCTGGCAGTGGTAATTTTCTTGTGTGTCGTTGTCGTTCTGTCAGTGACGGAAGAGACTGAGAACTGCACATGAGGCTGAGTAATGTCCTGACGTGAGGTTTTGGGATGAGTGGGGTGCGATGAGGCGTAGCTGTTAGCTTGAGTGGGAAAAGGCAGCACGAAAGTCACATGCCTATTACGTGAGGGCGACGTGCGCTTGTTTGGAGATGTCGGCTGTACGCGCAGCACGGAGTGGATCGGGACGTGCAGCGTCTGTCTGTTGTTAGCTTTGCCTTGAGTAACCGGCGACAGAGGCGTTGGCGTCGCGCGGGGAACGGCGATGGCCGTCGAATCACGTGGTTGGCGAGCGAGAGAGAGAGAGTGTTTACCAACACGCATGGCGGCTGCCTGTGCGGTGGGTATGTTCGCATTGCGCGCGCGACTGTCATTAGAAGCACTGTTTGAAACACATGGCACTGCACGTAGCGGGAGTGTCGCGGGTGCAGAGATCACTGAATGCGAATCGTCACACACATTGAATGTGTTTGAACTAACCTGATGAGTGTCCGTGCTGGTGTCTGCTGATGAAGGTCGATCACGTGAAGGACCTGGGGATTGCAGTTGCAGCAGCAAAGTGTGAGCAATGCGTTGTTTCAACTCGTCGTTTTGCCGACAGAGTTACGCTGCTGCGTCGTACTCTGTCAGTAGATTAGTGACGCAGGTCACAATTTTGTCCGCGAGGGTGGAGCACTTGTGAACCAAATCACATGTCGCGACGGAAACGTAACGACAAGCATAAGTGCCTGAGCACGTTATCTGAGTGTCAGAAGGTTGGTGTAGCACTGAACATTGGACTATGTTCGGGAAGAGTTTGTAATGGGACAAGAAATCCATACCGAGAATTGGTTCGTCAACGTTGGCAATGTAAAAAGTCCTCGGAAAACGTAGGGAAGGAGATAGATGCACCATAACTTTAGCAGAGCTGACAGTTTGTAATGTTGATTCGTTGACAGCACGTAGAAGCTACTTCGTCGGTGAAAAAACGGGAGGAGCCAACGATGTAGGTATGATGAACATGTCAGCGCCTGTGTCGAGTAGGAAAACAAGCTGCGACGAAATGTCGGTCATGTATAAACGACCGCTCGGCCGAGAGGACGAGTGGATGGAGTGCAATGTTTGAGGACGCCTGTGAAGTTCCCCGCAGGACTCGGCATCTTTTAGATCCTGCGGCTGGCGTTTGGGTGCTGGCAAGGTAATCTGCACTTCTTGGCCTCATCCCCGAAAATCTTGTGGTACCAACAGTATGGATGAGCTGGATGTGGCGGTGGCAGTAATTGTGACAGCAGAGGAGGTTTGTCGTCGTTGATCTGTTCTGGAATGTAAACCACGACATATGGTGCGTGTGCGATTCTTGAGTGCTCAGAAAGAGGAGAGAGCAAATGAGTACTGCCCGGTGGTGTAGATGGTGTTGAGGTGGAATGAGCCCTGCCTCTGCTGGCAGATGGCCGGTAAACAGGCGCGTAGTGCCAACCTGCGGTGAGAGGTGTGCTGATTGTTTTTGTTACAGTAGTGCATACAGCTGATCTTCGATGCAAAAGCGAGAGCCGATAGACTCGAAGGAGTGCGGTACCAGGTGTATCTGCAGGTCGGTAGGTAACTTGGCAGGCCATACCGCCCACAGGGTAAGGTCCGGCATCGTGCGCTCACTCACAAGTAGCCGAAGGCGGCGCCAGAGTAGTGATGGAGTGTGGTCCCCCGGGTGTTCCTCGTATTAATTCCTGTGGAGAGCAGGCGAGTTGGTCCAATATTGTCTTCTTGGCGAACTCGTATTTTGGCGGCGGCGGTGACGAAAGGAGGAGGTCACAAATTAAATTTGAGTGGTCATGGAGGTGTGCGACGAGACATAGTAATTTAGAGTTGTCATCAGTCACTTGATGTAACCCAAAAAGGTGCTCCACAAGTGCGAACCGTGAAACGGAGTTGTCCTCGTGTAAAGGAGGTAGCTTTGGCAGACGGCCAGGGGGAAGGGGGATGAGGGTTGCTTCGGTGTATCTTGGAAGGTCTACTGTCCTGTGGTAGGATAGGCTGTCCTGTAACCTGGCACTAGTGGCGTGGGCGTGTTACTGTCAGAAACATCCCTAACAACGGCAAGTTGCAAAGTCCCTGATGAGTCACGGAAGCACAACGTGGCAGGCATGGTCGGTACTGTGGGAATGAATGGATGAGCGGCGTTTGAGGTAGGCCTGTAAACTGGACTGGAGGTTAAAGGCACAGTCCACCTCGAAAATGACGCAGGAGGCCGGTGTCGCAGGCACAGAAGGTACTACGGAAGAAGCGAGCGGCTGTATGGTCGGAATCGGGGCCCCCCGTGAGTGAGGGGGCGGAGTAGGGGGGGGGGGGGGGTGGTTTGGTACTTGGTGTTTTCTGTGCACATCGAAGACGCATCACGTGTGGTAAGACCATAAATCACTGTTGAAACCTGCTGGCAGTCACATTGTCGTGGTACAACATTCCTGGATGGCGAAGCACCGTCGGGTATGCTCAAACCCACATGGTCGAGAAACTGGGCAGCAGATCTGGTGGTTGAGCCTGGCGAACTTGATGTATAAAAATGTTCGTTATTAAATTGTGAGGAAGGCAAAACTGGCATAACTTGATAGCAGTTGACCACATGTGTGTTTTGCACAAAAGGCGGGGTTGCACACGGCACTACTGTAACCGACGTTGCGCCGCGTAGAGGATCAAAGCACGTGTGCGAATTTGGGTCCCTTTGAACACTACATGAGCGATCGATCGTTACACGATTCTGGAAATCGTCCACTTCACCTTTCATATGTTGACGTGCACATTCTGGCGACACGAAACCTGAGTCCATTGTTTGAGGTAACGGTGTAACACTCGGCCGTTGTAGAGCTGCAAAGTTTGAGGTTAACTTCATTGGAGATCGTGAATCACTGTCCGTTAGCGGCGAAACTACCGTTGGCAGGGGATTGGAATGGCCTGGTAGTAGTAGCTGAGCCTCAAAATCCTCGTATAAAACGTTGGGTGAGGCAGCCATGGCGTCGAAAGTACAACCTGTTGATTCCACACAGCCGGCGCGGAAGTCGCGGAAGACGTAGCAACTTCGGGGTCACCAATATGGAAAACGCGAATACGGATAACTGTATATGCAACAAACTGTTCCCATAAATGTCTATACATACATATATCTCAGCACAAAGAAAGATACAAGTGTACACTGTACAAGGTACAAAGGCTGACTGGAACATTAACATCGCGGCTCGTCAGAGCAGTTAGAGCTGAAAGATCATGCTTTACGTGGTCGATGTGACCTATCGGTGCCACTAGTCTTTATTCCCTGACACCATCCATTCCTTCTGGGTATGCAGCTTACATGAAAGAAACATTTGATAACATGAAACAATTGTTACTGCAATTGAACTATGACAAGTTTAAATGATATATTTCCAGGAATCTGAAAGCCACAGGTATATTACTTGGGCTACAACACGGCGACACCAAATTCTGCTGCTTCCTGTGCCTCTGGGATATTCGCGCCAAAGCACTTCATTATAAAAAGGAAGACTGCGGTAAGTTAAAAAATGGTCCAAATGGCTCTGAGCACTATGGGACTTAACTTCTGAGGTCATCAGTCCCCTAGAACTTAGAACTACTTAAACCTAACTAACCTAAGGACATCACACACACCCATGCCCGAGGCAGAATTCGAACCTGCGACCGTAGCGGTCGCGCGGTCCAGACTGTAGCGCCCAGAACCGCTCGGCCACCCCGACCGGCCACTGCGGTAAGTGTCTGTCACTTGAACCAGGATCTCACAATGTCAAGCACGAAACACCAAGAACTAAGTTGTCTCTGCTCTTCATATAAAATTGGTTGGTTGGTTTGTGGGGGAAAGGGGTATAAAATTGGGCCAAATGAAAAACCATGTTAAGGCCATGGACAAAACTGCGGAAAACGTTTCTGTATTTGCACGGGGAGTTTCCAAGTCTTAGTGAGGCGAAAATAGAAGAGGGGATTTTCGTGGCTCCCCAGATACGCAAACTATATAAAGATGAGCACTTCAACACCATCCTGACAGGTGATGAAAAGTTAGCTTGGTATACATTTGTTCAAGTGTCAATGAACTTTTTAAGAAATAAGAGGGCACAAAACTATAAGGATCTTGCGGTAAATCTTCTGCACTGCTACAATAGAATGGGATGCATCATGTCCTTAAAGTTACATTTCCAGATTCCCACTCCTTTCCTGACAACCGTGGTCCTGTACCCGACGAGCAAGGAGAACGCAAATTTCGGACATTGAAATGAGATACCGGGGAAAATGGAGTGCATCAGTGTTAGCCGACTATTGCTGGACACTAATCAGGGAATCACCAGCAGAAAACTACCAACGACAGGCGAAGTGGCCGCGCCTTCAGTGACCGCGGACTCTTCAAGTATTTGCTGCACTAAATAATTATAAAAAGCGTTGTTATTAAGCTATTTTTAAACGTCTACAGGTGTTATAAATATAAGTGTTGTTAAATTAGTGTAAGTGTTAGTGAAGTATAAAATAAGATTAAACGGTGTAAGAAGCGTATTTTTCTTCTCGCCCTTGTAGCACGAATCCTAGGCCTAATTTCACGCGCGCGAATCGTAAGTAAGCAGTGCATTAAACTTATAGGTAAACGTTTCCAGTTGGTATAAATATATTATAAGTATTGTTACATTAGTGGAAGTGTTAGTGAAGTGTTAAATAAGATTAAACGGGGTAAGAAGTTTATTTTCCTTCTCGCGCCTATAGCACAGATTTTAGGCTTAATTTCACGCGCGCGTATCGTAAGTGAACAGTGACTTAAACTTATATGTAATCACCAGTTTTTTAATTCATTACTCTTTCAATTTATTTATATCTGCCTGAATAGTTTCTAGGGTCCTTTGTTTACGTATTAGTCAGTACTTAAATCAGTTTATATGATTTCTGTTTTCGCCATGAGTGAGAAGTGTGTGACATGCCGTAGGATCGTTAGTTCCGGGGTATGGTGTGATGGGTGTTGTAGCTTCTTTCATTGGGGCGAATGTAGTGGCCTGGGAAATGGGGACCTAAATGAGGCTCACCAGTGGTATTGTAGAATCTGCAGTAGAGATAGGAAAATACTGGAACAGGAAGGGAAAATTGCAGCTCTTCAAGCTGACCTAGACAAGGCAAGGGAGATCTGGACAGGTTAAAGAGGGAGAAGGGTGAACAGAGGTGGGAAGTGGCAACAGGTAATAGGGGGAACAGGCAAAGGAGAGCATCAGACAGCTTTGTGATAAATCTTGATAATAGATTTGATCTGTTGCCTCAGTCAGAATCGGATGAGCCTCATGTAGCTGAAGCTGTAGAAAGGGCACAACAAGCTTTCAAGGACTTGAAAAAGGTAGGGAAATTTGTAAAGAGAAAGAAAGTTCTGTTGTTAGGTAGTTCCCATGGTAGAGGTATTGGGCAACTACTGCAGGAAAATCTAGGTCCAGAGTACCAGGTCACAAACTTTTTCAAGCCTAGTGCAGATCTGGGTCAGGTAACAGAGGATATAGGTTCTTTATGCAAGGATTTCACGAAGGAGGATGCCGTGGTTGTAGTGGGTTGTCCGAGAAACAGCATTGACAGAGACTCTGAATATTCCATAGAGAGTGACCTGGTAAAGATGGCATCACCAACGAAGCATACGAGTGTGGGATTTGTGTCTGTGTTGAGACGCCTGGATCGGCCTCATTTGAACTCTTCTGTAGGGAGGGTTAACTTGGAGTTGGAGTGGCTGCTTAGGGCGGATATAGGGTCCCATATTGGTTTGATTCCTGTGGATGCTATTGATAGGTGGGACTACACTAGGCATGGCCTTCACCTCAATAGGAAAGGGAAGGGAAAACTGTCTGGGTTGATTGCAGAAAACTTAAGGGGGGACACTGTCACAAGTGGTAAAATACCAGTGGTCACAGGTGTCAGAGGGATGCCTTTTTTAGGATAGGGAAGGGGGATAGAAAACGAGTTTTAAGAGAGATTGGCAGACACACTCGGTTTGAGAAAACAGATGAACAGGATTCAGATTTTAGCATACAGCCTCCATTTAAACAATGTTTAACAGTAAGTAATCAGAAACTGCCAGTTCATCTTCACCAATGCAGTTATAATCCAATTAGTATGCAGTATCAGTTATCTTTATTACACCAGAACATTACGGGACTCAGAAATAAAGTTAATGAACTACTCATTTGTATTGATGAAATGAATTCATCTAACCAAATTGACGTAATCTGCCTCTCTGAACATCAAGTGACCACTGGTATAGATATGTTAGACATTTCAGGATTTCTGCAGAGTAGATATGGATGGAGGAGGAGTTGCACATTTATTAAAAACTGCCATAAATTCGAGAACATTGACATTAATAAATTCTGTTTAGAGCAGCATCTAGAAGCATGTGCAACAGAAGTAGAGTTCCATAACAGATCCTATATAATAGTAACTATTTACTGAGCACCTGCAGGAAATTATAATCTATTCATAAATCATCTAGAAGCTCTTTTGGGTTATTTAACAGGAAAAAACAAAGAAATTTTGATTGCTGGTGATTTTAATACAGATTTTCTAATTCAATCTTCCAGTAAACATTTACTGCAGTTAGTAATGTTGTCTTTCAATCTAACTCACACTGTAAACTTTACAACTAGGATCACTAAATCCTCAAGGACAGCCATTGATAACATTTTTATAGACAAATCAAAGGAACAAAATCATATCATAAAACCTGTAATAAATGGACTATCAGATCATGACATGCAGCTACTTGTTTTAGATGTAAATTCTAAGCAGATTATCAAGACTGCTAAATCTGAGTACAGGATAGTATTCAATCAACCAAAAATTGAGTGTTTTAGAAAACTGATCAAAGATATGAACTGGAAAGATGTTTATAGTGCTCATGACATGAATGAAAAATATAACACATTCAAGAACAATGTCAGTACCATGTTTGAAAACTGTTTTCCTCTAAAAGTTACTCAAGTTAAACAGAAGTCTATAATAAAACCATGGATCACACAAGGAATAAAGATTTCCTGTAAGACAAAAAGGAAAATGTATCTGTCGACCAAGAATAGCTCCAATGCTGGTGATTTAGCCAGATACAAGGAATACTGTAAAATATTAAAAAAAAGTAATACAGACATCTAAACAAATGCACTACGAGAAGAAGATAGCAATGTCAGGGAACAAAATAAAAACAATATAGGATATAGTGAAAGAGGAGACTGGTAGAACCAGAAAGGAACAGGAGCAAATAGCACTAAGGGTAGATGACACATTAGTAACCGATGGGCATAGTGTGGCAAATCTATTTAACAAGTACTTTATATCCGTTACTGATAGAATGGGATTGTCAGGATCAGTAAATAATGCCCTTGAATATCTGAAACTAGCCTTTACAAATAGCTTCAGGTACATGAATATGTCACTCACTTCACCAAAAGAAATAACTTCCATAATAAAATCTTTAAAAACAAAGCATTCTAGTGGTTATGATGAAATATCAACAAAGTTAATTAAGATATGTTCTTGTGAGTTTAGTACAATTCTAAGTTACTTGTGTAACCAGCCAATTATAACTGGGACATTTCCTGACTGGCTGAAATAGTCAAGAAAGGGGATAAAGAGATGCCATCAAACTACAGACCGATTTCACTTTTGCCAGCATTCTCAAAAATTTTAGAAAAAGTAGTGTACAGGCAGCTTCTCAACCATCTGACCACAAGTAACATATTATCAAGAACACAGTTTAGATTTCTGAAGGGTTCTGATATCGAGAAGGCTATTTACACCTACAGTGAAAATTTACTTAATTAATTAAATAACAGATTAGAAGCAGTAGGTATATTCTGTGATTTGTTAAAGGAATCTTTTTAAATCAATTAGAATTCTATGGTGTCATGGGCAGAGGTGCAAAATAGTTCAAGTCATACCTCGCTAGCAGGAAACAAAGGGTGTCAGTGCAAGGGACTGGTGAATTAAGTCATCAGTCATCATCAGAATGGGAAGAAATTACATTTGGTGACCCACAAGGATCCATCTTAGGGCCATTGCTTTTTCTTATGTACATTAATGATCCCTCATCAGTTACACTGCCAGAAGCAGAGTTCGTTTTGTTTGCAGATGACACAAGTATTGCAATAAATAGTATGTCGAGTGTAGTTCTAGAAAGATCTGCTAATGATATTTTCATGGATATTAATAAATGGCTTAAAGCCAACTCACTGACATTAAACTTCGAAAAGACTCACTATATGCAATTCAGAACCTGTAAGAGGTTTCCACCCAGCATATGCATTAAGTACAAAGAAGAGCAGATAGAAGAGGTTGACAGTCTTAAATTCCTGGGATTACAACTTGATAATAAATTCAGTTGGGAGGAGCACACCACAGAACTGCACAGACGCCTTAACAAATCCGTATTTGCAATTCGAGTGTTAGCAGACATAGGCGACATAAAAGTGAAAAAACTTGCATACTTTGCCTGCTTTCATTCCATAATGTCATATGGTATAATATCTTGGGGTAACTCTTCAAGTCAAACAAAAAGTTTTCAGAGTCCAAAAGCGTGTAATACGTATTATTTGTGGAGTAAACTCACGGACATCTTGTAGAAACCTCTTCAAAGAACTGGGTATACTAACTACTGCCTCTCAGTATATTTACTCCTTAATGAAATTTGTCCTAAATAATATATCTCTTTTTCCAACAAACAGCTCAGTTCATACGTACAATACCAGGAACAAAAATGATCTGCACAAGGACTTAAAAGCACTTACTTTAGTTCAAAAATGGGTCCACTACTCAGGAACACTCATCTTCAATAATTTGCCAGCAAACATAAAAAATTTAGTTACAAATAAAGATCAGTTTGAAAGGAGCCTGAAAGACTTACAAGTGGCTAACTCCTTCTACTCCATTGACGAATTTTTTTAATAGAAACAAATGATGTATTGTATATATTCATACTATTAGTATTGTTATTTCAGCTTTTTTTTTTAAGTGACGTGTTCCACATCCATGAGGATCTCCTCAACACGGATCTATGGAATGAAAAACTAATCTAATCTATTCTAATCTAACCTTCCTTTGAGGGATAACACAAAGGTAAACACATGCAGAAGCTTATGTAGGCAATAACGTAAAGTCATCATAATTTCAAAACGATAACTAATCTTGCATTTTCATTAACATTTTCGTTCTCAGCACACCCGAAAATATAAATATGAGCTGTTTTCATGCCAGTTACAGAAAACAAGTAAAATTTTGCTAGCTAGTGCATCCTCTTCCCTCTCTTCGCTTAATCAACTATTTCAACTGTCGGTTATTAATTTAAACTTTCCCTTAGGGGGTAACGAAAAAAAGAGACTTTTGTCCAAATTATGCAAAAACTAATCGCTTTTACCATTCGAACTAAATTTAACTCCTACAAGCACAGTGATTTCGAAGAAATTAAGCCACAAAAACAAAAGGCGATATTTGTCAATTTTATGCTGTTATAAGTTCAAATTTTGAGGTAATATTTACACAGACGTCAATTTTATATGTCGTAGGTGCAAGAACAAGGTAATTTTAATAATCAACGGCGATTTCACAGAATATTGTAAGGCGATTTTAGCCGAAATTTCACAGCCAAAGTATAGTCTGTACGCCTGCCTGATATAATGGCATTATTGGCCTTCTTTGCGATTTCAATGTAACCTGTCCGCAAATGTAGCAAAAATTGTCAGCACTGTTTACGCATTTTCGAGGCATATTTAACCACAGAAATTCTTCCTCTTCTCCTTCCCTTGATTCTACGATCCCGCGCTAAAAGTAGCGATAAAATACACACCGCCATTGTTGCCTCAAACTCTTACCACTCGCTCTACCAGTCTATATGGGGAGTGATTGACAATGAATGCTAATAAAATGTAACTATAAATAAACGCACCCTCTTTAACTTGGAAACGAGAGCTAAGTCGAGTTTTTCACTGTCGTTTTTGTTATCAACGTGGTCGATATAACTAAGAAACCGTTATTTCATCCCAGTTATTTTTCCACTGTTGCCTAGTGATTCTGAAAATCTAGCAAAGGTCCCGAGTTCGAGTCTCGGTCGGGCACACAGTTTTAATCTGCCAGGAAGTTTCATATCAGCGCACACTCCGGTGCAGAGTGAAAATCTCATTCTGGAAACATCCCCCAGGCTGTGGCTAAGCCATGTCTCCACAATATCCTTTCTTTCAGGAGTGCTAGTTCTGCAAGGTTCGCAGGAGAGCTTCTGTAAAGTTTGGAAGGTAGGAGACGAGGTACTGGCAGAAGTAAAGCTGTGAGTACCAGGCGTGAGTCGTGCTTCGGTAGCTCAGATGGTAGAGCATTTGCCCGCGAAAGGCAAAGGTCCCGAGTTCGAGTCTCGGTCGGGCACACAGTTTTAATCATTTACATATATTATAAAAAGTAAAGGTCCAAACACAGAGCTTTGTGGTACACCCTGCATGATATCCAAGACATTTGACCTCATATTGTTAAAATGCACAATTTGTATACCACGAAATCCCGCGCAATAATACCACAGCACGCCGCCAGAAGATCCAAAACAAAATTGCAGCCCATTGATAAAATTTAAAGCAAATAAAAATTAATTATGTAACTTTGTTTGAAGATTACAATTAAAACTTCGTGACCTCTCTGGGTGGAGCAACAGGTATGCATAAAAGAAATTTTCTGACTACACACACATCTTATCGAGGCGGCAAAAAAACATGAACATCTGACAAGAGTTTGAATTAAAGTTTCGAAAATCCCATCACCGATTAAAATATACTTTTCCCTCTCTCAGAAACATCACGTGTAACTCACCTGACGCCATCTTTGTAGCGCTGCTTATAGACTAACTATATGAGTGGCACAGAGGCTAACCGATCATCTCTTTATCAGTTACCTGACTTCTGTAGGGCGTCGCTATGGAGAGGCACACATTTGTACCGGTCTTTTAATTCGACTCCGTCCATAACTAGAACTTCTTCTCGTAATACTGGGAATATATATATTGTGTTTCTTTGGCGAATACGGTACTTCAAATGATATCTCTCTCTGTCTCTCTTTATATATCCAGATTCTTTTTTAATTATTACGTAGCTAGGCGCAATACGGCGAGAGACTAGGTTCCACCTTATATTTCTAGGGACGGACGTGGCGCCATGGCTTGGCTGCGCGCGAAACAACCCTGGTCGGTACAATAGGGCGGCGTAGCACGAAAAGCGCCGGCTCATCCGTCATCTGTGAATGTAGCAACACAGAGACCTACTTCCGCGAAACTGGGTCTGCGGCAGCCGAATGATGTGTCCGCCGTTTCGCCGCTAAATAAGGGCGACCTCGCCTCAGTGTTACTGCTTTGACGTGCGCCTTGGCGGCTCTGAGTCTGGTCTTTGAGTGATTGGAGTAATCTTCAACGAAACTTAAGCCGGGTTCACATACGCAACAAAAGCGTCGCCACAACTAGTGGCATACTACAATTCCAATGCATTTGCATGTGTGAACTCCCAGTTTTTAGTGGCGCTACTTAAGAGAAGCAACTTTTGTCACCCCACAATAAAAAGTTCAACTTGGTTGTACTTTGTTGCGCCACTTTCCTTCCACCATTGCTCCCTGGTAGCAGTATTTCGAAATACGAGCATTCTGTCGCATTTATCGTGGATAAATGCTCCTGTGGTCCATTAGATTTCAGTGTGTTTTCATTTTTATTTAAAAAAAAGGGGGTGAAAACAGTGGTCGCCAGGTACACCCTCGTAGCTCCTGGAACTACAAGACAGTAACCTGTGTTTGATTTTCTGCAGTGTGTGTGTGTGTGTGTGTGTGTGTGTGTGTGTGCGCGCGCAAACCAATGTCATATCCCACAATCTTAAAAGGTTTTTGGATCAATAAATAAATAAAATTAATATATGTAACCTAAAAGGTTAGCTGTATAAACTTCATTATGTGTGAGACCAAGCATTGTATAAATTGTGGATTGTATGCAGAAAATAACTCCCGATTATGATGTGGCAGCTGTTAAAACTAGAAATTAGTTACTCAAAAAACCTATATCAGTAAAACAATAACATCTTAAAATCTGGAAGAGTGGTGCGATAATATTTACATACCAGGTGTTGCTTAGTTTGACATTGCAGACAGTATTTTCGTCTCCGAATGTTACTTTTTCTAAAAATGTGTTTGTGGCCCCTGATTTATCTCTGTGCGAAATCTGTTATCGGGTCCAACATTTGGGTTTTGTCTTCCATTTATTTAAATCTTGTCACAGCCCTAATGCCGTAACCTGCACTACAACATTCACACCTTCCCCATATGATTTCAGTAGACGCCAACTGAAAGCTGTGCAACTACGTAGAATTTATGGCGTCCCGCATTAACAACGGTAGCTCGCAATGCCATTTCAGAAAGCCACAAGCTGTGACGTAACAGTTGCGTGTGTGAACCCGGCTTTATTCCATGAACACAGCAATGAAAGCGCCTTTCCTCGCCTGTCGCCAGTACATTACAACTGTGATCTATTGTGTTGGTGCATAGGTTCGCAACGTTTTTCTGTAAGTTTAATACACAGGGCGTTACAAAAAGATACGGCCAAACTTCCAGGAAAGATTCCTCACCCACAAATAAAGAAAAGATGTTATGGGGACATGTGTCCGGAAACGCTTTATTTCCATGTTAGAGCTCACTTTAGTTTCGTCAGTATGTACTGAACTTCCTCGTTTCACCGCCAGTTGGCCCAATTGAAGGAAGGTAATGTTGACTTCGGTGCTTGTGCTGACATGCGACTCATTGCTCTACAGTACTAGCATCAAGCACATCAGTACGTAGCATCGACAGGTTAGTGTTAATCACGAACGTGGTTTTGCAGTCAGTGCAATGTTTACAAATGCGGAGTTGGCAGATGCCCATTTGATGTATGGATTAGCACCGGGCAATAGTCGTGGCGCGGTACGTTTGTATCGAGACAAATTTCCGGAACGAAGGTGTCCCGACAGCAAGACGTTCGAAGCAATTGATCGGCGTCTTAGGGAGCACGGAACATTCCAACCTATGACTCGCGACTGGGGAAGACCTAGAACGACGAGGAAACCTGCAATGGACGAGGCAATTCCTCGTGCAGTTGACAATAACCCTAATGTCAGCATCAAAGAAGTTGCTGCTGTACAAGGTAACGTTGACCGCGTCACTGTATGGAGAGTGCTACAGGAGAACCAGTTTTTCCGTACGATGTGCAGCGTGTGCAGGCACTATCAGCAGCTGATTGGCCTCCACGGGTACACTTCTGCGAATGGTTCATCCAACAATGTGTCAATCCTCATTTCAGTGCAAATGTTCTCTTTACGAATGAGTCTTCATTCCAACATGATCAAATTGTAAATTTTCACAATCAACATGTGTGGGCTGACGAGAATCCGCACGCAATTGTGCAATCACGTCATCAACACAGATTTTCTGTGAACGTTTGGGCAGGCATTGTTGGTGGTGTCTTGATTGGGCCCCATGTTCTCCCACCTACGCTCAATGGAGCACGTTATCATGATTTCATACGGGATACTCCACCTGTGCTGCTAGAACATGTGCCTTTACAAGTAAGACACAAGATGTGGTTCATGCACGATTGGGCCCCATGTTCTCCCACCTACGCTCAATGGAGCACGTTATCATGATTTCATACGGGATATTCCACCTGTGCTGCTAGAACATGTGCCTTTACAAGTAAGACACAAGATGTGGTTCATGCACGATGGAGCTCCTGCACATTTCAGTCGAAGTGTTCGTACGCTTCTCAACAACAGATTCGGTGACCGATGGATTGGTAGAGGCGGACCAATTCCATGGCCTCCACGCTCTCCTGACCTCAACCCTCTTGACTTTCATTTATGGGGGCATTTGAAAGCTCTTGTCCACGCAACCCCGGTACCAATTGTAGAGACTCTTCTTGCTCGTATTGTGGACGGCTGTGATACAATACACCATTCTCCAGGGCTGCATCAGCGCATCAGGGATTCCATGCGACGGAGGGTGGATGCACGTATCCTCGCTAACGGAGGACATTTTGAACATTTCCTGTAACAAAGTGTTTGAAATCACGCTGGTACGTTCTGTTGCTGTGTGTTTCCATTCCATGATTAATGTGATTTGAAGAGAAGTAATAAAATGAGCTCTAACATGGAAAGTAAGCGTTTCCGGACACATGTCCAGGTAACATATTTTCTTTCTTTGCGTGTGAGGAATGTTTCCTGAAAGTTTCGCCGCACCTTTTTGTAACACCCTGTATGCAGCAGATATAGATAACAGAAACTTTAGACGTCAATAATATACTCTCCTTCACTGTTTACAACAGTCTGCCAATGCTGGTTTAAAACTTCTCGATTTGGCGACTTTAATTTGAGGCGAAGAACTTGTCAAACCGTGTTCGGAGCCATTTTCCTCCGGAACGGAAATTCCTTCAAGGTTCTTCGACAGAGGACGGAAAAGGTGAAAATCTGAGGCCGCAAGACCAGGTGGATAAGGTGGGTGCAGAATGACTTCCCAACCCAACTCCAGTAAAGTGTTCTCTTTTTCAATCTAGCAGAACGTGGGCGGGTGTTATCATAGAGTAGCATCACTTCACGCAGCCTTCCTGGTCACTGTTCCTGGAATGCGCCTGCAAGGCGTCTCAGTTGTTGACAGAAAATGTCAGCAATTTTAGTGCACCATACCGTCGCTGTTCCACCAGGTGCTTGACATTACCTTTTCTGGATGCATGCAGGTCAAAGGTACGAGGAGTGCTGCTTCGTTTGAGCTCAACCATTCCTTTCTTTTCATTATGTTAACATGAAGACACTATTTCTCGTCACCAGTAACGATGCAAGATAGGAATGGTTGGTGTTTCTCACTAGCTAACTGATAATGAACAAGCAGGGATGTACATATCTACCTGCTAATTTTTGTAGTTTTGGATTAGAGCAGTATCCATATACCCGACGAACCTTCCCCACTGCATGCAAATGTTGCATTATGGTGGAATGACCACAGTTCATCACTTCTGCCAGTTCACGAGTACACTGACCTGGATCATTGTGGATTAATGCGTTTAAACGCTCACCAACATGCAGAACAAAAACGCTACGAACTTATGAACCAACCCAATATATTACCCCGATGCATGGTCACCCGCTCCTCATTGCGTATCTAACAGCTTCCAGAGCCACCAAAAATTTGTTTTTCATTAGTTCATACAATTATTGATCGAATTTAAAAATTTAAGATACTCTCATAATCTACGCATAACCTTAAGTTAAAGGTTTAACAAAGCCAGGCAAGTATTACTGTTAGAAACTGTGTATACATTTTGATGCAGCATAGCTCGCATGACGCACAGATTATCCAGGATCTACAAGGGTAGTCTGATAAATCTGGTAAAAAAGCAACAAAAAATGTTTTTTTCGTTAACAACTCACCTTAATTCTTGACATAGTCTCTTCTGGTCCAGCGATCCTGCATCTTTTTCATCCCATCGGAAAAATTGGTTCTGTCAAACTCTGCAAAATACTCGTTGATGGCAACTATTTGATGAAAATTTCTTCCCAGTAAGCCAAAGTTTCAAGTTAGGGAGCAGGAAGAAGTCACTTGGGGCTAAGTCTCGTGAATGGGGTGGATGAGGAACCAATTCAAAACCCAAATTATGCACTTTCGCCATTGTTATAGCTGACGTGTGGGATAGTGCATTATCCAGGTGAAAGAGCAATTTTTTGCGTGTCATCATCGTTGTATTCAGCCAACGCGAGTTTCAAACAATCAAACATAATAGGATCCTCTTATGGTTCTGCCTTTTTCCAAATAATCTACGAGAAATGTTCCTAGGGAATCCCAATAAAACAGTGCCCATCACTTTACCAGCTGACAAAATGGTCTTTTGCTTTGTTTGGTGTACTTCTACCAACCTTTGTCCATTGTTTTGACTGCTGGCTTGACTGATGTGTAATGATGGATCCAGGTTTTATCAACAGTCACAAATTGGCGCAAAAAGTCTTGCTGATTGCGATTAAACATCGCCAGACATTATACTCCAATGTTGTGCCGAGCGCGCTTTTGATCGATTGTGAGCAATCGCGGCTCTCCTCCCGCACACATCTTCTTCATAGCTTATTCTCCAAGTAGGATACCATGAACTTGCTCACTTGGGATGCCTACAGTGTGAGCAATCTCACAAATTTTTATTTGGCTGCCTTGCATTACCATATCAAGGATTTTGTCAGTGGTTTCCTTTGTGGTGACCTCAACTGGACGGCCAGAGCACACTCCGTCTTCGGTGCTTGTCTGACCACATTTAAATTCATTAATCTAAAAGTAAATGGATCATGTGATGCTCATTTAGTTCTGGTTTGATTTGCGTGGCAGTCCAACCTTTCAAATGAAAATGTTCAATAACAGCACAGAACTCGGTTTTCTCATTTTCATTCGTAGTCGACACACCGACAAATTCATATGGCTGTCAACAATGAACTGTACACTGTTGAAATTCTTTATACCATACGATCCTTGGAATAATCGAGCTTACCAATCATGAATGCCCAATAAAAATGTTCTATTCTTTCACAGAAATTTACCAAACTTATCAAACCAACCTCATATTCACCCAGTATTTGGGAATGAGAGCACTTAGCGAATTCCAACAAACAGTACATGTCATTTCAAACAGTTTCCAAAATTTTTCTCGTTTACATACTTAACATAAGATAATTTAATACATTAACTCAGCTGTAAAGTAATTAGGCATTTCAAAGTGTTTTATACATGGGAGTTTTATTCTTTAAAGAATTGTGGCTTACAGATTTGGGCTGTCACTTGTTGGGATTAGATACAACGAAGAGTAATATCCAGATCAGGGTGCAATGAATATGTAAAGCAAAAGTAATCTATTAATAGCCCCAAATGTACACTCTCTGATCAAAGATATCCAGACACCCCAATGTAATGCAGAATTGATGATTAGGTCTCATGAGAGGTGGACCCACCAGACTTAAAGTACAAGGGGTGTTCTGAAAGTAAGTTTCATCATTGTTTTTCACACAAACTTCATTGTCAAAACAAATACATCATGCCATCATGACCTATACAACTTGCACTATTTTTCATCATAATTGGCACTGACATTGAGACATTTGTCGCGGCGTGCTCTCAGTCTGAAGAAACCACACTGGTAAAACTCCGAGCCCTCCAATGCAAAAGTGCAGCTTTCAACACAGGGAACAGGTGTAAGTTTGATGGCCCAAGATTGGGGCTGTTGATCCAATCTCTCCCATCCAAAGCAATGAATCTGATCAAGAGTGAGCCTTGTTGTGGTTTGCGTTAGTGGCACACCTTCAATGAAGAGCCTTGGTCTCTGTCGTCAAATTGCGGGTCTCAGTGTGGTGAGGGTCCCACAGCAGCATGCTGTATTGATGGTCCCTTGCTGGAGGAAACCAAGGAGACTCATACCTTCTGTGTCTCCAAAAACTGTGATCACAACTTTTCCTGCAGAGGGTGAGACATTTTGAATTTTTTCCTTACTGGTAAACTGGGATGCTTCTACATCACTGAGGCAGCCTTGGATTCTGGGGTAAAATTGTGCACCCATGTCTCACCACCTGTGATGATTCTGACCAGGAACTCATTTCTCTCTCATATGTACTGCGTCAAGTGATCAGGACTGAACCTCATTCTTGCACTCGTCATACACAGTCAGGTTTTCCGACACTCTTCTTGCAGTAATCCAACACATCATCGAGCATGTGATGAGCTTGAGCACAGCCAATACACAGTGCAGACACCACATCTGACACCGTTATGTGCCTGTCTGCTAACATCACGTCCTGTATTCTATCACTGTTGTTTCATTCCTCAATATCGAGGGACACCCACTTCAACATTCATCCTCCACACTCTGCCCTCCTTCTCTGAACATGCAAAACCAGCGACCAACTATTTGATGATACGTGACATCTTCACCATACGTGGCATGTT
The DNA here is from genome assembly GCF_023864345.2 of Schistocerca serialis cubense. Lineage (NCBI taxonomy): Eukaryota > Metazoa > Arthropoda > Insecta > Orthoptera > Acrididae > Schistocerca > Schistocerca serialis. Next base: position 718,279,960 of record NC_064643.1, read on the forward strand.
GGTGTTCATGGATGACAGACATACTAGCTACCCATTCGTAATGATAACAGCCTGCACATTCATTGGTGACCACGTTGTCAGTATACATTTTTCTGTCACCGTGATGCGTACTTGAATAACCTAAGACATGCTGATCTCTGCTATTCTCTCATATGTCATTCCTCTTCTGCTAGTGGCTTTTCCATTGTTGAACCAGCAACTGGTGTAGGCTCATATGGTGTCACATGGTGTACCATCTTCTCTTTCAAAAGTGATGAAGAAACTTACTTTCAAAATATCACTTGTACATACTGTCTTGTCAGTAGAGAAGAAGTAACAGCAAAATGGGTCAGTCAGGTGAGCACAATGATATCAAACAGGGACTAGTCACTTGATGTAATCTGAGTAACAAATACATCAGGGTCATTTTAAGACTGATAAAGCTGCCCAAGTGGAATGTTTGTGATATGATTGTGAAATGGAAATGCATAGCAACAACCACAGCTAACCAAGACCCTGAAAACTTCATGTACTAAAGAACAGGGACTGTGGAGCATTGCCAAGGGTGGTTGTAAAAAATAAATCGATGGAAGGAATCACTTGTGACTTCTGAAGTACTACCAGCACACGAGCTGTAGGCAGTTACAAGAATGTGGTACAATGGTCGAGCAGTTCCTCATAAGCCACACATCTCTGTAGTTTATGCTGATTGACGCTTAAGGTGGTAGAAAGAGCACAGCAACTGGACAGTGGTTGTAAAAAATTATACAAATTATTTACAGTCATTAAGCACATCATGCTGCGTATCTATCTGATGGAAGGTTTCAGCTTTGGTGAGTGCCTGGAGAACATTACCTGCCGTCATGTGTAAGCTAACAGTGAACTACGATGCAGCTGGTGTTTCAGTATGGTGGTGTTTTTCATGGTTAGGGTGTGATTCCCCTATTGCATTTCACGGAACGATAAATGCAGAAGGTTATGAACACATTTTACAGCATTGTTTACTGTGTACAGTAGAGGAACATTCTGGAGACAAAGATTGGTTGTGTCAGCATAATAATGCACCCTGTCATAAATCAGCACCTGTGAGGTGACAGTTCATGGGCAATAACATACCTGAAATGGACTGGTCTGCCAAGTGTTACCAACTTGAACCCAACAGAGCACCTTTAGGATGAGTTATATCATCAACTTCATTCCAAACACCCAGCCTCCAACATCACTACCATTTCTGGTCTTGTCTAAAGTGGAAGTGTGTGCTGGCATTCCTGCATTCAGACACCTCATTGAAAGTGTTTCCAGCAGAGTTTAACCCTTCACAAGGACGAAGGGTGGACATGACCCATATTAATGTCCACTACTTAGGGTGCATGTGCTTTTGTAACAATATTACGAAAAGGTAACTAGCTACTCACCATATGGGGGAGATGCTGAGTCGCAGATACACACACACACACACACACACACACACACACACAAACACTTGTGCACCCATAAACGCAACTCACATACATGTGACTGAAGTCTCTGGCAGGTGAAGCCACACACAGTGTGCTTACAGCTGCCAGAGACTGCAGTCACATGCATGTGAGTTGCATTTGTGTGTGTGTGTGTGTGTGTGTGTGTGTGTGTGTGTGTGTGTGTGTGTGTGTGTGTGTGTGACAATTATTTTATTTGGTACTATAAACTATCATCAAGGGATAAGAACTTCATTGGGGTGGGGGAGGAGAGTCACAATTCATATGAATTCTGTCGCTGGAAGATGCAAGAAACTTAGTACAATCTCTCACTGAATTAAACTCAAAACTATTGAAAAACTACATTTCTTAATTGCTAAACAAACTAATGATGCAACTACTGCTGTACTTGCAATCTTGTTAACTGAGAAACAGTAGGTATTATTTTGCTGTCAGGCAGTTCAGTTCAGTTCCTTACGAATGCTTTCCATATGAGGGATAGTCATACAACTTTAATTTGTATCTCTAGAAACTAAAGTTATATAATTAATTTTTTACTTGTTTGCAGGTATAAGTTTGCAGTCCTGGTATGTGCTGAAGTACTCATACCACAAAACTGTAGCATTCAGTGAGGGCAAAATTCACAGATAAAGTGAAGTATTATGCTAATTTTTTTTTCCAGCATTGGAAGGAATGCAGTGATAACAAATCCATGCTGAGTTGGTGAAAATGTATAGCAACAATGTAACATCAAAAAAGGCACAACAGCTGGGTGGAGTATCATCATCGAACCGAAAGTAGGAAAAGTAAAACTCAGTCATGGGTCAGCTTTCAACAACTTTAAGACAACAAATGTTGCCTTGCCTGCGGGATCCATGACTGCTTACACCAAGTCTACAAGCTCACAAAACTATGGCAGCAGTGGAAATGTTACAGGTGTATCTGGTCAATCCCAATGACTTATTTAGTCACCTAATCACCATGAATGAGAGCTGGATCTGTCATTCTGATTCTGAGACAAATGAGCAAAGTAAGCAGTGGAAAAGCTGAATTCACCACTGCCAAGAAAGGTGAAGATGACCCAGCTAACATCGGATGAGGAGATGTTGAGTGTTTTTTTGGACACTCCCTTGGTGTGGTGAAAACATATTAGATAAGATCAGATTCAGTCTTCATTCCACAGACCCTAAAATGAGATGATTCTAGGGGTGTGGAACAAGCCATAAAGTATAACATAAAACATCAGAATGTAATACTAAACTAAGCTCCCCTCAAACAGGTCATGAAGGCACAATGGTTCCAACCGGTCACGTCATCCTCAGCCAACAGGGGTAATGGGAATGGATGTGGATACAGAGGGGCATGTGGTCAGCATACCGCTCTACCAGCCTTATGTCAGTTTACGAGACCGGAGCCCCTACTTCTCAATCAAGTAGCTACTTAGTTTGCCTCACCAGGGCCAAGTGCACCCCATTTGCCAACAGTGCTCGGCAGACCAGATGGTCACCCACCCTAGTGCTAGCCCAGCCTGACAGTGCTAAACTTCGGTGATCTGATGGAAACCAGTGTTACCACTGCAGCAATGCCACTGTCTGAATATAATACTACCCTGATCATTTGTCAGGAGAATCTCAATATATGAGAATACATTACAATAAACCAGAACTCTTAACAATTACAGATTTAATACACAGAATGAAACACAATTACGCACTTTTAATAAATTTATCATACAAAAAATTACTAATCTTGACTACTGTGACCAAGTGCTGTAAAAACTGAAATCTAACAAAACATTTTTACTTAAGCTGCTCTATCTGTCCCTGTTAAGATATTCATTTGAAGAGTAGTAGTTGCTAATCAAAAAGTCTTTCAAACTCTGTTTAAGCCGTGCTTTATCTGTACTGAAATTTTTAATTGTTGCTGGCAATTTATTGAAAATGAGTGTTCCTGAATACTGGACCATCTTTTGGACCAAGGTAAGTGATTTTAAATCTTTATGTAGATTGCCATTATTCCTAGTATTGATACTATGTGTTGAGCTATTGGTTGGAAACAGACATTTTATTTGCAACAAATTTCATTAAGGAATAAATATACTGAGAAGCAGGGGCTAGAATACAAAGGTCCTTGTATAGGTTTCTACATGATGTTTTTGACTTTACACCCCAAATGAGTGTTGTTATGTTCTTTTGCATGCTAAAATTTTTGGCTAAGTTTGATGAATCATCCCAGAATATGATCCCATATGATATCACTTCATCGCTAGCTCGGAGATGCTGTATCCCATCGCTCATGTGCCGACTATAATGCCACGTTCAAACCCACTTAAATCTTGATAACCTGCCATTGTAGCAGCAGTAATCGATCTAACAACTGTGCCAGACACTTGTCGTCTTATATAGCCACTGTCAACCTCAGCGCCGTAACCTGTCTGTTCACATATCTGTGTATTTGAATATACATGCCTATACCAGTTTTTTTGGCGCTTCTGTGAAGAATGAAAGTAAGCAAAATATTTATATTTTCTACATCTGACAAATACAGACTTATTCAGGCACTTCAGCAAATCTGTGGTATGCCCCCCAACTGAATTTATTATCGAGTTGCAATCTCACAAATTTAACACTGTCAATCTCTTCGACCAGCACGTCTTCATATATTAGGGATCTTTTCAAAGTTTAATGGCAGTGAATTAGCTTTAAACCATTTATTAATGACTGTGCTATTATGCTCATAAGGCTAAATTGTCACAGGTGCCTACTACCATAAGCTCCTGACAATATTATGGAAAGCTGTGCAGATGAAGTGTTACGGAAAGCTGTCCAAGCGGCCTTTCTGCTCAAATGACAAAGCCACAGCTCACTCTGCACAGGACAGCATTACACTTGCTGCATTTTTGGGCTATCAACCAAATTCAAATTTTGTCTCCTCCCTCCCTCCTCTGCAATCACCTGACATGGCACTTAGTGACTTCTTCTTTCCTTGGATAAGAAAACATCGTGTGATAGGTGTTTCCAAAATGATGATGAGGTAATTTTCATGGTGGAACATCTCCGGGACTGGCAAAAATTCAGACTTCTTCAAGCAAGGTCTCCCCTAAATCATCCATTGGGGAAAATATGACACGCTGAAGGTTGCATATGTACAGAAGGACTAACTCCATCACCATTTTTCATGACTATAGCTTGATTTTTTTTTTTTTTTTTTTTTCAAAGTGACAATTGAAACTGTGTGAATGCTTTCTCATTTTAGTAGCTTTTATCACTGGCCAGTAACACAGAACACCTTCAAGGAGCATAGCGGCAAATGGAGAACTAGTTTAGAGATTTCACAACAAATTATTAACGATTCTGGGTGCACTTGCTACTCTTCAGTGTCTCTGAATTGCTGCAAAGTGATAATGAACCGATATGGATGTCAGTGTAACAAGGCAGAATGGATGATCAGTTCGTAGAGATCATAAAATTATGCTGTTGTTGATGGTGGTGGTGAGCTGCTTCCCCTGCCCATCACTGAGTATTCCTTTGCCTGTTACAGCAACCATCTGTTGTGTACACTGGCCACTCTTCTTCTGCTCGACATTTACCATTTTTAGCTGTTGGAGGTAATCCTTCACTATCAATTCTTCCAGATCCAATGGTCAATTCCGAGTCAAAGTGGTTTTCAGGATGGCTGGAATGACAAATGCTGCTAAGAAAGATACCAAGAGAAAATTCCTGGTTCTTCTTGGTGAAACTCACGTGGATGGCTAGTACTGTCACATATAACAGTAACATTACTCACCGCAAACAATATATGCATATTTCAAACATATCCTACTAGTATCATAAAAGACAGTAATGGTTATATACTTAAGTGCATTGCTACGTGTAAAATTGATTTGACCTAGATCCGAAGCTAAACTGAGTCAGTTCATACACAAGTTGCAGAAGAAGATAACTTCAACAATGATATGGATACAAGATGGACAGCTTGTATCCCAAACTTCTACTTTCTGTTCATTATGTATGTATCTTCTGGGTTATGTGGCTAAACAACGTAAACATTCAGCAAAATCGAATGAGCAATGTCAACTTTGTATACAGGTATACTTTGAAGAATAAACAAATTTCTTTGGGATCATTTTCTTTAATTGAGTAATAAATGTACCTCCTGAACCTTTAAGAAACTAGAACAGAGTGTGTGTGTGTGTGTGTGTGTGTGTGTGTGTGTGTGTGTGTGTGTGTGAGAGAGAGAGTCTTACTGGCCGAAAGCTTTAAAGCTTTATTTGTGACAGCCTTTTTGTTGTGCCTATCTGCGACTCAGCATCTTTGCTATATGGTGAGGAGCAAATATCTGTTTCATAAATTTGTTACATCAGTATTTCCATCATTTGCAGACTGATAACTATAGCTATTAACACGTCGTGTGTTTTTAGGTCTGGTAGTACCTACAAGTACATATGGCAAGAGCAAACCATCAACAATTTTTTCCCCCTGGGCAGCAACTCAGGCTTTGAAGTGTGGACACAAAACATTTAGTCTATTGCAACAGGTGTAATTGACTTAGTGGCATTGTTACGACCATTCAGGAAAGTCAGGTAGTAAATTATGCGACGTGTTTGTAGGAAGACGGTTCGATGCAGAGAAAAAACAACCAACCTACTGATGTGTGAACATATTAACACATTGATTGCCATGTGAGTTAAAATAACTCAGAGGAACTGTTGTCTTTGGGCCACGTGAAGTAAATACAACTCACGAACATTTTTCCATTTAAAGCTCCATGGTGCAGTTGTAACTCACAGGAGCATGCTGTGACTCTGTGTTATAGTAAGTTATTGTCCCAGTAACAAATCATGTTCGTGGCCTATGGTTTTCAAGAGCTCAAGAGTAGTTATTGACATTTTAATTCATGTGTTATATATAACTCACATGGCTCAGTCGTATTGGACTTTTCTTCTTTTTATTATTTAGTTCGACATATTACATACACAGTAGATTGCAAATCACATACAGTTTTATTTACATTCTTCAACTCTAATTACAACAACAATGAAACTGAAAAATTTGGGTCATTCCACTCCGTTTCTCTAACACCTGTATGCACTGTGCTTTACGAAAAAACACTCTACGCAAAAATATGAGTCACATTTCTTACATTTCCATGCAGTTTGTTTTCATTTCTTGACAGCTTGCCTTCGTCAAAATTCATTCATTTTTTCGTAGCTCACTGTACACCTGTCTGGCTGCTCCCACGTTCACAAGTAGACAACCTGCAGGTAATGCAGTGGCTTTGGTGAGAGATGTCTTGGGCATCTTCTGTATGGAGTAGTCTCAAAGTCGCTTCCTCTTTCAATTCTGTGACAGAAATCTTCTTGTTGTTGATGTATCGGTAAATCACATGAGCATTTACCATTGCTGACCTTGTCAACAATTCAATTGCAAGCTTCTGTACCATTTCACATCCCGCCTTACACAATGCGAGTACAAGTTCATTTGGTCAGAAAGATCAATAAGACTTTGACTGATTATAGTCAATTATCATTGCTGGTTTTTTCTTTGTGCTCTTCCTGGTTTGAACTTCTGCTTCTTCTTCTCCATGAACAGTACTCAGCATCAGAACATCCCTCTTATCTTTCCATTTCAGTACTACTACACCTGTGGTACTTTCCTTTGCTTTGTGTTGCCCCTTCTTCAGTTTTGTCTGTACAACATCTTGAGCATTTAGTTTTATGTTTGATCTGAGAGTACCAACTAAATGTGTTGACTGTTCAAGAAGCTGGTGTGCTAGATGAACACTTGTGTAAAAATTGTCTGTATATAAGATTCTGCCCTCATTTAGTAATCCACTCATAAGGCTCATAACAACAGAAGTGGCAAGGGGAACACCAGGATTGGCATTCTTCCCACAGTAAACTTTCATATTCCATGTGTAGCCACCCTTCAGACAAAGTTTGAACAATTTAATTCCGAATTTATGGCACTTACTTTTTATATACTGAATGAAACTTAGTCTTCCTCAAAATGGCACAAGTGTTTCTTCAATGCAAACTTTTCTCCAGCACAACTGCACATTTAAATCTCTGCAGTAATTTATCAATAACAGGTTGAATTTTGAATAAGCGGTTTCCCGGTGGGCACTGGTTGTTATCGGAAAAATGCCACATACATAAAAGCATTTCAAAATGATTGCATGACATAATGTTTTTTTACATTGTTGTGATAGAGCATATTTCTTGACCAATAATTTGGAATCCTTGGTTTTACATTTAGTGACATCCACTACAAAAATCCTAAAAATTGTTCAATTTGAGTTTTGCTGACGTCAGTCCACTTTTTCAGTCGTGAATTAACAGTTACTGAATGACTTCCTAAGACCTGTTTTGCATAAAAATTTGTTTGTTGAGTCACGTATTCTAAAATTTCATCAGTTACAAAACATTTGAAAAATTGTATGGTGTCTTGCCTTTGAGAGTTGGTGCAACAGAAGCATTTACACCAGAACTGGAATGAATAAATGTAAAGTTTTTCATATTTCTACCTGTAACTGGCCCCCAGACAATCTCATTAGAATTTGTTCTAAGTGTGTCATCTTCATCTTCAGAACTTTCTAATATTACACTTTACTTCAATTGAACCTGAATCAACTGCAGTAGTTATGGCACTAACACAGTTAGAGGTGCTTTGTTGCCTGGTTTTTACCGCTGTGAACTCTGGTTCTTTGACTGAATATGGACATAAAACTATTCTTCCTACCTTCGCTGATGTGTTTTTATCATCAGAACTTCCGGTTTTGCTTCCGGCCTCCTCTGGTAAAAATTCGTCTGAGCTATCACCCAATAAATACACAGAATCTTCATCACTTATGCCCATAACTTCATCTAAAAGCTACTGCACATGCCTTTGTTCATCTTCATAACTTCTACGAGACATTTTCTTCTGCCACAATATCACTCTGTTACAGAACAAACAACACTGAATAAAGACTGTAGCAACAATGCAGGGAAGCAATAATGGAAGTGCACACAAATAATGCAGTAGAATAAAAAACTGACAGGAGTACAAGCCTAAAATTATTAGCGACATAAAATGACACACCTGGTACTTTTACTCTGGGGCCATGTGAATAATATGTAACTCACACAAAAAAATTAAAAAAGAAACTAAAATGCCATATTTTCACTTTATTTGCACTTAACAAGTTTACTTGGAGCAAACTAAAGCAGGATATTGAAAAAAAGTAAATGGCCCCAAGGGGTCGGTATGCCAACTATATCATGGCAATCAATGTCTTAAGGTATTACATATCAAAATATCTGCACTTATACCCATTACAAACTGTATAATCAGCTAGGCCATTAAGCAACACATCCCACACAACTGGAAAGCATTACATGTGTAATAACATGGGCAACACCATACTAACTGCATCACCTCACTTAGGTGATTGTTCTCAGTATCTATTTTTTATGGTGATTTATTTCTGTGGAGGGAAATGCCTTACACATAGACACAATGCCTGTTATCCATCAACAAAACAATTAATGTTGCAGTAACACACAACATTTGGAGCAAATATAGCATCTGCTTACAAACTTCAGTTAGAGAATTGCTGCTTAATGTGAAGTAGTGAAGGCTTAATGCAATTTAATCATTAATGGAACAATTTGTTCTGTTTCAGTTTTATGAATAAATTAGCCATCTCCTCAAGAAAACCTTATGAAACCGACAAGCATGTCATGAGTTAAAGACTGCAGTACCTTTGCATCGAAGGTGATTACAAAACTTTGATAAGATACTGCTAGTGGATGGAGCATTTGGAATTTTATAACTGTTGACAGTATCCCACTAGCGGATAAATAATCTGGATTGTGTAAATGAACAGATGAAATGAAACATAGTATGGCTAGGGCCTCCCGTCGCGTGGGCCGGTTGCCTGGTGCAAGTCTTTCGAGTTGATGCCACTTCAGCGACTTGCGTGTTGATAGGTAGTCATAGATAAAAGTTGATTTTATGACATACAGAATCAGTAAAGATTATTTTACTATTTCTCTCATTTAAGATACATTAATATACACAACAGGTTATTAAAACAGCAGTGACCATCTAGACATATACACAGTCAAAACGAACTAACTAGGAACGTGAAAAATGTCTCCTCAAAGCTGCGGCTTCATTTGCCATTTCGGATTCACTTCTCCATCCAGTTTCTTCTTTGTCATGCTTTTCCAGCTCACGATATATTTCATCATTTTCCTTAAAATCCCCAGGCCTTCTTGGAATTACATGAACATGCACATGCTGAAAAAAACAATATTAATAACTGATCCATTTATACTAAAAGATGCTGTACTACAAATTCAACTGCAAAGCAGGTTATAAAATTAAGTTTTGGCTAACAAATTCCTCTCTTATAAGAGCTAGACTGTTCGCAATATTACACCCTGTGAAATACAAATATATTCTGCTACTTTATGGTAATGGAAATTCTACAAAAGAAACAACAAACAAAAATGTGCAAAAGCAACATTCCATTACCAAATGATAGGTAGCACATAAACACACGCAACAGATTCATAAGAATGAAACCTTGAACGTTGGTTCAATTTTCTAATGTGTTTCACGTGTGTACATATATCAACCATTCACCTCTATGTACTTAAAATGGTCTTTGTCTTTACTCTCTTCTGTTTATTCTACTTTCATACAACTATTCAGTTCCATGTACTCCACGCTCAGAGTTTGCATTCCATCACCTGACAACTTCCAGGTCATCAGCACAGAGTAAATAATAATTTCATCAACTTTATCTCCAACTGCACACTACATCAAGACAGAGAGGTCACTAGTTTATGAGCAAGCGCATATAGTCATCACAAACACGTTGTATTACCATGGTAGTTTTCACTGATAACTAGTCTCTGATAATTACATTACTCAATAAGGTCTCAAACAGACTTCAATTTCACTAGAATCAAGCACGATATTTAATTGCAAACATGGTTTTTTTTCTGAGGCTACACCTAGAAGGTTTTATTTGAAACTGGACCCAACAATAATTTACATATTACTGATAAAAGGAATTCTCTGTAACAGACTAATATGCACAGAAAAAGAAAGATACCAAAAATACTACTGGTAGCTTAGAAAAATGTGGGTTTCTTCACCTAAAAAAATAGAGGAATGGACTGACTGGAAAAGATGATGCAACCAGTCAGCAAGAAAGTCACTCAATCCCTTTTGTCAGGGTACACACAGAAAAGCAGAATGACAGGGAAATCAGTTTTAAAATGGCAGCAGCGGACTTCTTTTAAAAACCTGTGAAGTTCAAAACCACAGCAGAGCAACTGACGAAGGAAGCATATAAGAATACAGAATGGAGTGCAGACTAGGTTAAGGTGGGTGACAACAGAACAGGAGATAACACAAAATAAACAGTGGTGTAAATGTTGTTACACAAAATACAAGGCAAACAAACTCTTAAACATATATCATGGATGAAATCAAGAAATAAATACATAAATGTGAAGGAGGAGAAGTGGAAAAAGATGGTGGTAGACCTATCTTGAAGTAACTGTACCTCCTAGATAAAGGCTGGTCAATATTTAACAGCATTACATACTTGCACTCAGGTATAGTTTAAGGCTCAAGCGATAGAAGCTGCCGCTTGGGTCACTACGCTGACAGGGTTGTCAGGGGAGCCACAGCTGTTAAGATTCTTGTACAGCATGTACCACAATTAGTAGCATTTGTTTGGGATGCTAAGCAGAGAGGGGTGCCCAAGTGCAAGATTCGTGCACAGTGCATTTCACAATTAGTACAGAAAAAAGTATGAGAGAATATAGGGGAGGCACCAACCTATAAGTCACTTGTGTGGAAGAAAGTTCTTTATTGTCCCGGCTTACAATCAGTCTTTGACAATAACACATCAGACAACTGCAAAAGAGAGTAATCCCTGATAATATTATGGAGCTTCCTGAAGACATCTATTTTTTCCACAGAGCCAGCCTGTTGGCTGACCAACTCTTTCCTAAGACTTTCAGGTAGTTCCTGCCACTAATTTAAAAGGTGACTGATACTAGAGAAACCATGATCATTCTACCTGCACAATCCAAATTTGGCAAAAGTGCAAAAGAAAGGTACAGTTTGACATACAGACGAAAATGTGGCTAAACAATACAACAGCTGCATAAGGCAAGTATTTTGGAATTTCTTGAAGAAAGGTCTGACATGTTTTCCAGTCCCTCTTTCTTTGTTCTTGCACTGCATTAATTTTGTGTCAAGGTACCCCAACATTTTGTTACAACATTCTTCTAACAATGCAGTTGGCAATCCCAAGGAGCGAAGCATGTTTCCTTGTGGAACACCTGGGAGACTGTTTGATGCAGAAACTTTACACACAAATATTTTCAGTCATTCAAACACTATGATGTTGGAGAACAAAGATTGTGGTTTAACTTCCTGATGATGACAAGGTCAATATTATTACCAATTCTATGTCATTCACCAGCCATAGCTGGACAGACAGCATCAAGATACAACATTATCAAAATACATGAATACAACTCTACTATGATAGTAATTTAATACCAGAAGACATATTTAAGTTATAAATCAGATTACAATAATATCACAACAATAAAATAGATACAAGTATATAATTAAATTAAATACAATGGTTGCTTTTGGAGTCATGGAACTGAGCTGCAGCTCAAGTAAACATTATGCTATTACTAGAGAAGAGTTCTTCAATATTGTAGAAGGGTTGCTCTTTTAGCTTACAAAAAAAATAGTAGTTTTAAACTGCTCCCATGATAAAGACTGAATGTCATCAGATAGAGCATTAAACAATTTTAGGGCCACCATTGTGAAGCTGTTTTGTGTCTTTGCTAGTCGACACCTTGGCATGTCATCGACATGTCTTTGTTGCGAGTGCTGTATTTGTGAACTTCATTTCTCTTTCTGTAGATATCATGGTTTCTCTTTATGTGGAAAAGGCAGCTCAATATATACTGGCTGTAAACAGTCGGAACGCCTAACCTGGTAAAAATTGGTTTACAGTGGTCTGTTTTTTTGCTTGAAGTAATGATCCTCATTGCTTTATTTAGCAGTAAAAGAACATTCTTGCAACCTGCAGAATGGCCCCAAAACAACAGCCCGTAACTGATGTGGCTGTGGAACATTGCATAGTACACAGTTAGCAGGTACTGTTCTGGTACTATACTTTTCAGTTTCATCAAGAGGTACAGGACCCGTGAAAGTTTGGAACATACATGTTTGATATGCTGTTGCCAGGTTACTTTGGTATCAATGAGAAAGCCCAGAAGTTTAACATCTGCTGCGTTACCCAGTGCTCCAGTATTGCTGAGGCAGCATATCATCCTCTGTGTTTTTTCTTCATTAATTTTCATTTTGTTCATGATAAACCAGGCCTTAGCTTCACCGAACAAGACTTCTGCTTGTTGGACTGCCTGTACAACATTCTCTCCTTTTGAGAACAAGGTTGTATTATCTGCAAACTGCAAGGTGTGCCCATTGGAGCCTATGTCATTTACGAAGATAAGGAACAGCAAAGGAGGGCCCTATTACCGATCCCTGTGGCACACCATGCTGTAGCTTCTTCTTACCTGAATCAGCTTCTTGCATGGAGACAATCTGTCATCTGTTTCTCAGGTAGGATTCAAGAGTTTGCAGGACAGATCCCCCTATACCATATGTTTTTAGCTTTCTGAGCAGGGCCCTATGTGGGATGCAGTCAAATCCCTTACTAAGGTCACAGAGTACTAGTGCTATAGACTCTTTGTCTTCAAAACCCTGACTTATGTTTTTAACTAAGTCAAGTACAGCTGTTGTTGTTGACCTGCCCTTCCGAAAGCCATGTTGCGCATCACAAAAGAGACTATTTCCTTTAAAGTAACTTAATAGTTGTTCTTTCATTATCAACTCCATCACCTTCGCTAGTACTGGTATTATAGATATGGGCCTGTAGCTCGACACTTCATGTGGACTGCCTTTTTTGTAAACAGGCACTGTGCGTGCTACTCTCAGGAAGTCTGGAAATTCCCCTGTGTGGAGGCTTTTATTTATCACTACTGTTAATGGCTGTGCAATTTCACTGATTATAGTTTTTAACATAGTATAGGACATGCCATAGATATCAAGGCTCCGTGAAGATTTGTAGCTTTTTACAATTTTTATTATTTCTTTTGGATACACTCTCTTCCACATTACCATGCTACATTTATTCTCAAATTTCACAGCAGCTGCAGGATCTATTCCAACGTCAGGAATTTCATCTACTGTGTTTCTCACTATTTTTATAAAATAGTCATTAAACTCATCTGGACTGCAAGAATTAGAGCAATAGGTGGGCTTTTCCTGTGCTCATTAACCAAATCCCATGCCGCTTTAGAAGGACTGTGAGCTTCTTCAATAAATCTGGCATTGATTTCCTTCTTTGCTTTTTCTTCTTCCTTTCTGTAGATCCTTTTGGTCTGTAAATAACTAGAGTACAGTCTATCCTTAATACCCATATCTTTAGCAGCTTTAACCTTGTCATTTAGTATTTGGACAATACATTTTATTTTGGCTAGTCTAGGAGTATACCACCTCTTTACTTTGTTAGTTTTTTGTCTACATTTTGATTTAGCATTTGAATATCTTTTGGGTTTTAATGGAAAATGTTCATCAAATTTCACTTTAAGGTTCTGGAACATGTGGTCGAATGCAAAGTTTGATGGCAATTCATCAATTATTTGGTGCCAATCTATAGAAGACACTGTAGTTTTGAAATCGCCTAAGCTTTTTTTGTAATAACTCTATTTCTGAATACATAATTTGAATGCCAGCTGGGAATTTGTTGTGTACTTACTGAGTTTGTCCATAACTTCATGATTAATGCATGGTGATCTGCTAGTATAGGGTCCACCACACTTACTTTGTAGTCCCAACTATTTGGATTTGTCACAATTGTGTCAAGACAAATAGTTCCTCTTGTTGGCAGAAAGTTTCCTACGAATAGCCCATAGCTGCTTGTTCTAGGTCTAGATCTACACAAAATTTACGTATATCAGTTTTATTGGCATTGAGTTTACTATTTACATACACAGACACACAACATGGATAATAGTTTCTCTACACCATGCATTCGCCATTTCTAAATATTCAATGTTTCTGTTGTATTCTGTTTCTGGTTGGGCTAGCCAGTGTTCACATATACATAATAAATCAGGTCTCACTTTGTCAACAAACAGTGATAATGTATCAAGTTTTGTTCTGAGGCACTGCACATTTACATTCGCTATAAGTAAGACAGCATTTTCTTCAATTATATCATTTCCTTTTTCACTGGAATGTTCTTGGTCTTGCGAGTTTATCGCACTGGTGCACTGCACATCCTCCGGAATAAAAAATGTTTTATCACAATGTTCTTCTGCCATATACTGTTGTCAATTACTTTATCTTTTAGGTCAAAATCAACACCAATTTTGAAGCTATTATTTAATCCCTTTGTTTCCAGTTTTTCAACTGTAAAACTGTTGTGATTTTTGAAAGTTTTCTGTAAGAAGTTAGTTACAGTTTCAGCTGTGGCGCCACCTCTTAGTTTGCTTAGGTGGAACCAGGCTTTTTTGTCACCATACAGCATTCCTTTTTCATCGCCAATACCTATGATGGCTCTATTTCTGTTTTTAGTACTGGCATTCACAAACGTTTGTATAGTGGGCCTCAAACACAGTTCACCAGATTTTCATTTTGTAGCACAGTCTTGTAAGATGTTTTGTTTTCTTTTTCTGTGTCTGCAGTGGTTTTGGCCAGTTCATTTTCTTGTTTCTATAAAGTCAAATTTCTTCTGCCTCCTCACTTGTTTTCACTTTTTGCCAGTCTGTATTGATGCCTTCCGAAGAGTTTTCATCCATTAGATTGTTTACATCTGTATCTGGCTTGTTTTTAATGTGGGGTTGAGTTTCACTGACACACTCATTGCCACTCTAGCAATGTTTGGCTCTTCAACGTTATTTCTCGTTGGAAAATTACCACCTGATGAATTTGCAGGTTTTTTGCTGCTGTTGTGATTGGTGATGGTGATAGGTGCTGCTTCTCTGACACACTCCAGACCTGTATTTCAACTTTGCCTCAGATTAGGGATGTTTAACTCTTTATTTCCGGCTATAATACATCTACATCTACATCTATACTCCGCGAGCCACCTTACGGTGTGTGGCGGAGGGTACTTATTGTACCACTATCTGATCCCCCCTTCCCTGTTCCATTCACGAATTGTGCGTGGGAAGAACGACTGCTTGTAAGTCTCCGTATTTGCTCTAATTTCTCGGATCTTTTCATTGTGATCATTACGCGAGATATATGTGGGCGGTAGTAATATGTTGCCCATCTCTTCCCGGAATGTGCTCTCTCGTAATTTCGATAATAAACCTCTCCGTATTGCGTAACGCCTTTCATGAAGTGTCCGCCACTGGAGCTTGTTCAGCATCTCCGTAACGCTCTCGCGCTGACTAAATGTCCCCATGACGAATCGCGCTGCTTTTCGCTGGATCATGTCTATCTCTTCTATTAATCCAACCTGGTAAGGGTCCCATACTGATGAGCAATACTCAAGAATCGGACGAACAAGCGTTTTGTAAGCTACTTCTTTCGTCGATGAGTCACATTTTCTTAGAATTCTTCCTATGAATCTCAACCTGGCGCCTGCTTTTCCCACTATTTGTTTTATGTGATCATTCCACTTCAGATCGCTCCGGATAGTAACTCCTAAGTATTTTACGGTCGTTACCGCTTCCAATGATTTACCACCTATGGCATAATCGTACTGGAATGGCATGTTGTTTTCTACATCCTCTGCACACTGTCTTGCTGTGTTTCTCGATGATTAAGATGCTTCTTCACTTCGTGGTACCAATATTTCTAACTTAGAGTTTGTGCCAATCACAGTGTCTAGTTTTTCTTTTATTTGTTTGTTATCACTGGTAAGTTTTTTCACAATTTGCGTGAGATTACTCACTGATGCAACTAGATCAACACTACATTGCTGATTAGAGTACAAGATTTGTTCATGTTTCGCTGTTTTGATGTCTTCTGAGATTTCGGCAGCTAACCTCACTTCACAGTTGTCACAAACGTATTTTAAGCGACCTTTTGAACACTTTAGAATGTGATCTTCACTTCTGGTGAGCCCCACACATTCTGTGTGAAATGATTTTCCACACCACTGTCCACACAAAACACTGAATTCCTTATTTTTAACATTTTTCTTGCACTTAGCACAAAGCATGCTTTCACTGGACGCCATTAGGGATGGACCAAAAGCTTCAACTTGTGAAGGAAACTTGCCGTCCCTCTCAAAGGAACTATCTGAATATTTATCTTAAGCAATTTAGGGAAATCACAGAAAACTTAAAACTGGATGCTCATAAGGGAATCTGAACTGCTGTCCAGTATCTCAACCAATGTGAAACCTCATTTGGTGGTATGATGTTGCATTTTGTTTTAGTATTGACCCGACAATCACCACACCCAAAACCAACAAAGGAAACAGTGTTTCGATTAGGAATAAGAGGCTTTCACCACAGTCGGACGTGCTTATCGAGTCCTCATGATGAGATCACTGATCCACTTCCCTTAAAATGTGGTTTTACACTAAAATCACTATGCCTGAATGGTTGACTTACAAAGTTGATTGAAAATGGTAACCCACTATACAACTATTCTGTGTACTCCTCAATGACACCATTAATGTACACTCTTCATATATTTGGCAGTGATCCTCTAAATATGGCACTTATTTCTCCTTGAGCCCTCTCATGGAATCAGTACTCACTGCCACTATTAAAGCATTATAATTTTGCTGTCTCTAGTTTCAGTTCCATCCTGTATCAGTGTAAGACAATATAATCTTTTTTTCTTATCACTCATATAGATTTTCTTAGTAATATCTGCACATTTCCCCTACTGTAACTCCCACATACGAGATCAAAACAAAATGACAGAATTATTATTAATGCTATGATCAGCATTGATTACATTATACAGTAATGCATAAAGTAATCAGTGTCTCACAAAGCTGATATAATGTTTTAAACTATGGTATTTTAGGTCTGAGTTTATCATCTTATCTCCTGTATGTAGTTGAGTGACTCAAGCAGAAACAGAAAATGATTTATAGAAACATGTAACTATTTGAGTATGTGGCTATTCTTTGAGAAACAGAAATGAAATCTATGCAGAGGTTATCCTGAAACCCTCTGCATGTTCATTACTATCTACAAGGAGTTAGTACAAAACAATCAGTCAAATGCAACTACTTCAGCCAACATTACTTTACTTTACATCACATCATGATCATTCTCAAGTATGTGGTCAGTTGTCTGAAAACTTGCTAAAAGAACAAGAAGAGAGGTACCATTATTAGTCAAAACCTACAGCAAAGGAACCCTCAGTCTCATAGCCACAAGAGGAAACACAGAGTAAAATAGTCCACATTTTCTCTTTCCCAACATAAAAAAGTCACAATCCATGACAAATAAAGTTTGCTACTCTTAAACATAGATTTAAAAATCTTTATGATATGAGTTGTGCATTTCATACAGCTTATACGGCAACACATATTTGTCAAAAGTTCTATTGCCAGGTTTCCAGATAGCACTTCAAGAAACTATCACTTCACTACTGCTACTTGCAGGACTTTTGAATCTAATGACAACCAAAGCGAAAGGAAGTCTGGGGCATAAGAAGTCTATATATATAAAAATAACAGTAAAGCTACAAAAAACCTCAAATATGTTGTTGTTGTGATCTTCAGTCCAGAGACTGGTTTGATGCAGCACTCCATGCTACTCTATCCTGTGCAAGCTTCTTCATCTCCCAGTACCTACTGCAACCTACATCCTTCTGAATCAGTTTAGTGTAATCATCTCTTGGTCTCCCTCTACGATTTTTACCCTCCACGCTGCCCTCCAATACTAAATTGGTGATCCCTTGATACCTCAGAATATGCCCTACCAATCGATCCCTTCTTCTAGTCAAGTTGTGCCACAAATTTCTCTTCTCTCCAATTCTATTCAATACCTCCTCATTAGTTATGTGATCTACCCATCTAATCTTCAGCATTCTTCTGTAGCACCACATTTCGAAAGCTTCTATTCTCTTCTTGTCCAAACTATCATCCATTTTTCACTTCCATACATGGCTACACTCCATACGAATACTTTCAGAAAGACTTCCTGACACTTAAATCTATACTTGAAGTTAACAATTTTCTCTTCGTCAGAAACGCTTTCCTTGCCATTGCCAGTCTACATTTTATATCCTCTCTACTTCGACCATCATCAGTTATTGTGCTCCCCAAATAGCAACACTCCTTTACTACTTTAAGTGTCTCATTTCCTAATCTAATTCCCTCAGCGTCACCCGACTTATTCGACTACATTCCATTATCCTTGTTTTGCTTTTGTTGATGTTCATCTTATATCCTCCTTTCAAGACACTGTCCATTCTGTTCAACTGCTCTTCCAAGTACTTTGCTGTCTGTGACAGAATTACAATGTCATCGGCAAACCTCAAAGTTTTTATTTCTTCTCCATGGATTTTAATTACTACTCCAAATATTTCTTCTGTTTCCATTACTGCTTGCTCAATATACAGATTGAACAATATTGGGGAGAGGCCACAACCCTGTCTCACTCCTTTCCCAACAACTGCTTCCCTTTCATGCCCCTCGACTCTTATAACTGCCATCTGGTTTCTGTACAAATTGTAAATAGCCTTTCGCTCACTGAATTTTACCCCTGCCACCTTCAGAATTTGAAAGAGAGTATCCCAGTCAACATTGTCAAAAGCTTTCTCTAAGTCTACAAATGCTAGAAACGTAGGTTTGCCTTTCCTTAATATATTTTCTAAGATAAGTCGTAAGGTCAGTATTGCCTCACGTGTTCCAACATTTCTACAGAATCCAAACTGATCTTCCCCGAGGTCGGCTTCTACCAGTTTTTCCATTCGTCTGTAAAGAATTCACATTAGTATTTTGCAGCCGTGGCTTATTAAACTGATAGTTTGGCAATTTTCACATATGTCAACACCTGCTTTCCTTGGGATTCGAATTATTATATTTTCTTGAAGTCTGAGGGTATTTCGCCTGTCTCATACATCTTGCTCACTAGATGGTACAGTTTTGCTAGGCCTGGCTCTCCCAAGGCTGTCAGTAGTTCTAATGGAATGTTGTCTACTCCGGGGGCCTTGTTTCGACTTAGGTCTTTCAGTGCTCTGTCAAACTCTTCACGCAGTATCGTATCTCCTATTTCATCTTCGTCTACATTCTCTTCCATTTCTATAATATTGTCCACAAGAACATCGCCCTTGTATAGACCCTCTATTTACTCCTTCCACCTTTCTGCTTTCCCTTCTTTGCTTAGAACTGCGTTTCCATCTGAGCTCTTGATATTCATGCAAGTGGTTCTCTTTTCTCCAAAGGTCTCTTTAATTTTCCTGTAAGCAGTATCTATCTTACCCCTGGTGATATGCGCCTCTACATCCTTACATTTTTCCTCTAGCCATCCCTGCTTAGCCATTTTGCACTTCCTGTCGACCTCATTTCTGAGACGTATGTATTCCTTTTTGCCTGCTTCATTTACTGCATTTTTATATTTTCTCCTTTCATCAATTAAATTCAATATCTCTTCTGTCACCCAACGATTTCTATTAGCCCTCGTCTTTTTACCTACTTGATCCTCTGCTACCTTCACTATTTCATCTCTCAAAGCTACCCATTCTTCTTCTACTGTATTTCTTTCCCCCATTCTTGTCAATCGTTCCCTAATGCTCTCCCTGAAGTTCTCTACAACCTCAGGTTCTTTCAGTTTATCCAGGTCCCATCTCCTGAAATTCCCACCTCAAATACAACAACAGCGAACACAATTCCTTCAATTGTTATCTCAACAACATGTACAGATGCGTCCATCTCAAAGTCAACCAGCACGGATTCCAAAAATATCGACCATGTGAAACTCAAGTTGCACTTTTCTCAAATGACATCCTGTGACCAGATTGACAATTTTTTGGTAGGGAGGATACAGCAAGTACCTTGGATGGACAGTCATCATTAGATGTACAAACGAGAGTGCCCCAGGGAAGTGTGCTGGGAACTTTGCTGTTCATAGTGCTTATTAATGACCTTGTGAACAACATTAATAGAAACTTAGACTTTTTGCCGAGGATGCAGTTTCATTATCAATATTATCTGAAAAAAGCTGCATAAATATTTAGTCAGATCTTCATAAGATTTCAAAGTGGTGCAAAGACGGGCAAATTGCTTTAAATGTTCAGAAATGTAAAATTATGCACTTAACAAAAAAAATAGTGTCCCAGGACTATAATATCAACAAGTCACTGTTGCAATTACTCAACTCATACAAACACCTAGGTGTAATAGTTTGTAGGGATATGAAATAAAATGGTCACACAGGCTCAGTCAGTCTACCAGCTGTGTGGGTAAACATCTATGAAGGAGATTGCTTAAAAATCATTTGTGTGACTCACCCTAGAATATTGCTCAAGTTTGTGGTACACATAACAAACAGTCTTGACAGCAGATATTGAACAGACACGAAGAAGGGCTATATGAGTGGTCACAGGTTCGTTCAACCCAAGGGACAATGTCACAGAGATGCTGAAAGAACTGACCTGGTAGACACTTGAAGGTAGAAGCAAACTATCCCTTGAAAACCTACTTACAAAGTTTCTAGAACCAGCTTTAAGAGAAGAACCTAGGAATATATTACACCCTCTTATATATTGCTCCCACAGGAATTGAAAACACAAAATCAGCCTAATTACAGAGTGTGTGGCCGGCCGCCTTGGCCAAGTGGTTCTAGGTGCTTCAGTCTGGAACCGCGCGACCACTACGGTCACAGGTTCGAATCCTGCCTCGGGCATGGCTATGTATGATGTCCTTAGGTTAGTTAGGTTTAAGTAGTTCTAAGTTCTAGGAGACTGATGACCTCAGATGTTAAGTTACATAGTGCTCAGAGCCATTTTTGAACAGAATGTGCAGCGGCATTTAGGCATTCTTTCTTCCCATGTGTGTAAGTGAATGGAAAAGGGGAAAAAATGGTAATAACTGATATAATGAGATCTACCCTCTGCCACACACTTCACAGTGGTTTGCAGAGTACAGATGTAGATGTAGAATGTTGACCTATTCTAATGTGTTTTACAACAGAAAGGTAGCAAGACATATCAATAATTAACAACCAGTCTCATCCCCTTCATCCTTCTCAAAGGCAATAGAAAATAATTGTATATATATAAACTGTAACACACCTCTCTCAAAATAAGATATTTCAATCTTGATTTGGATATCGAACACATCCCTCCACAGATCACACTGCTTTTCAATGCACAAATCAGATTACGCCACATTTCAACTACAAAATATTGCTAACCGGTATTTTCAGTGACTTATCAAAAGCATGTGACTGTGCAGTTGACAGTATTCTCCAAAAGAAGCTCAAATATTATTGTATCAGAGATATTGCTGGTGACCGGTTTTCATACTGTTTAGCTATAAAATCCTGTGTTGCATTAATAAACTCTGAAAGTGCACAAAATAAAACAGTACTTCAGAATGGGAAATAATCACTAGAAGTGTATTGCAGGGATTAAAACTGAGTCTTCTTGTGTCCTTGTGACACACATATGATTTTCCTTTATACACCCAACAATCAGAAATAAATCTCCTTGCTGTCACTGCAAGTATTAAAATCAAGTCCAATGGCGAAACTTCACATTTTGAAAATGTAAATGATATTTAATTGAAAATTAATAACTAGTTCTCTGCAAATTGAGTGTCACTGAACTTAGATAAAAGACATTACACGCAATCAGAATTACACAATGCCTGACCATGTGATTAAAAATACTGCATGAGACTAAATCAATAAATGAAACAGATTATTCTAAATCCAGTGGATAAGTGAATTCTAAATCCAGTGAATAAGAACCTGAATTGGAAGTCATATGTTACAGATCCTTAACATCTAAGCTCTGCAACTCTTTTGTTATGTATAATATCAAATTTCGGAGATGAAACTGTAAGAAGGTTGACTTACTTTTCCTATTTTCATTCACTAAAGTCTTACGGCATCAAATCCTTGGGGAACTCATCACAGAGAAAAAAAAGTGTTTATTGCACAGAAGTGTCTAATAAGAATAACGTGCGGTGTCCACTCTGGAAACTCTAACGGACAGTTCTTTTTAACAGTTGGCATCTCGACTATAGCCTTACCATACATTTACTCCCTAATGAAGTATGTTATCAACAATCAATCACAGTCTGAAAACAGCAACAACACTCATAAATATGATATTAGAATGGGAAACAATTTACACTATCCATCACACAGCCTTACTGTACCACAGAAAGAAAGTGAGGCATTCACCCACAAAAATTTTTGACCATCTATGACGGGACAATCAATGGGTGTTATCAGTAACAGGGTGATTCTGTCCAACAGCATTCCTGGCCATTTTGGTTTGTAGCACTGTGCATTTTCTGCACAGGGTAGTGCTGCACATTGACTGCGGTCCCACTCTTGAGGAAGTTGATAAGCAGAGGGCATCTGCAGTTGAAGTTGCACAATAATGCCCGACCTCACACTGCCTATTGGACAAAGGCAATGCTTCAGCGATTTGGTTGGGAAACACTGCAACATCCTCCCCACAGCCCAGATCATTCACTGTGTCATTTTCACCGTGTTGCTAACCTGAAGGAGGACATGTATAGACTTCCATTTCAGTCGGGTGAGGAAGTAAAACAATGGGTTCAGTTGTGGATCTGTCAGCGACCAACCGTCCCAGTGGGATAAATATATTAACATGTGTGGTAAATATTTTTGAATGGAACTATTTCATGCTCCTGTTGTTGCACGTGTTTGGTTTCCATTTGACTAGTTATGTACAGAATTTGATGGAAAAAATTTACTTCAAACACAAATTGAAATCGTATCTGCTTGACAGTTCCTTCTAATCCCTAGAAGAATTTCTGAATGTGTAGTCCCAGTAGTAGTATTATTTGTGTGTGTGTGTGTGTGTGTGTGTGTGTGTGTGTGTGTGTGTGTGTGTGTGTGTCAGAGAAAGGTGAGAGAGACAATGAACATGGTAGTATATATATATATATATATATATATAAAAAAAACAAAGATGAGGTGACTTACCGAACAAAAGCGCTGGCATACAGACACATCATATATGGTCTGTATATGTGTGGATGGATATGTGTGTGTGTGTGCGAGTGTATACCCGTCCTTTTTCCCCCTAAGGTAAGTCTTTCCGCTCCCGGGATTGGAATGACTCCTTACCCTCTCCCTTAAAACCCACATCCTTTCGTATTTCCCTCTCCTTCCCTCTTTCCTGATGAGGCAACAGTTTGTTGCGAAAGCTTGAATTTTGTGTGTATGTTTGTGTTTGTTTGTGTGTCTGTCGACCTGCCAGCACTTTCATTTGGTAAGTCACATCATCTTTATTTTTAGATATATATTTCCTACGTGGAATGTTTCCCTCTATTATAACCATATATATATATATATATATATATATATATATATATATATATCTAAAAAGAAAGATGATGAAACTTACCAAACAAAAGCGCTGGCAGGTCGATAGACACACAAACAAACACAAACATACACACAAAATTCTAGCTTTCGCAACCAATGGTTGCCTCGTCAGGAAAGAGGGAAGGAGAAGGAAAGACAAAAGGATATGGGTTTTAAGGGAGAGGGTAAGGAGTCATTCCAATCCCGGGAGCGGAAAGACTTACCTTAGGGGGAAAAAAGGACAGGTATACACTCGCACACACACACATATCCATCCACACATACACAGACACAAGCAGACATTTGTAAAGGCAAAGAGTTTGGGCATTTTTTGGGCAGAGATGTCAGTCGGGGCGGATGTACAGAGGCAAAGATGAAGTTGAAAGACAGTCTGTTACCCCCGGAAACCATCCTTGTAACCATTGATGCCACTTCCTTATACACAAATATTCCGCATGTCCAGGGCCTCGCTGCGATGGAGCACTTCCTTTCACGCCGATCACCTGCCGCCCTACCTAAAACCTCTTTCCTCATTACCTTAGCCAGCTTCATCCTGACCCACAACTTCTTCACTTTTGAAGGCCAGACATACCAACAATTAAAGGGAACAGCCATGGGTACCAGGATGGCCCCCTCGTATGCCAACCTATTCATGGGTCGCTTAGAGGAAGCCTTCCTGGTTACCCAGGCCTGCCAACCCGAAGTTTGGTACAGATTTATTGATGACATTTTCGTGATCTGGACTCACAGTGAAGAAGAACTCCAGAATTTCCTCTCCAACCTCAACTCCTTTGGTTCCATCAGATTCACCTGGTCCTACTCCAAATCCCATGCCACTTTCCTTGACGTTGACCTCCACCTGTCCAATGGCCAGCTTCACACGTCCGTCCACATTAAACCCACCAACAAGCAACAGTACCTCCATTATGACAGCTGCCACCCATTCCACATCAAACGGTCCCTTCCCTACAGCCTAGGTCTTCGTGGCAAACGAATCTGCTCCAGTCCGGAATCCTTGAACCATTACACCAACAACCTGAAAACAGCTTTTGCATCCCGTAACTACCCTCCCGACCTGGTACAGAAGCAAATAACCAGAGCCACATCCTCATCTCCTCAAACCCGGAACC
This sequence comes from Schistocerca serialis cubense, assembly GCF_023864345.2. Lineage (NCBI taxonomy): Eukaryota > Metazoa > Arthropoda > Insecta > Orthoptera > Acrididae > Schistocerca > Schistocerca serialis. Next base: position 718,305,117 of record NC_064643.1, read on the forward strand.
TTCCACAGAAGAACCCCAAAAGTGCCCCACTTGTGACAGGATACTTTCCGGGACTGGATCAGATTCTGAATGTGGCTCTCCAGCAGGGATACGACTTCCTCAAATCCTGCCCTGAAATGAGATCCATCCTTCATGAAATCCTCCCCACTCCACCAAGAGTGTCTTTCCGCCGTCCACCTAACCTTCGCAACCTCTTAGTTCATCCCTATGAAATCCCCAAACCACCTTCCCTACCCTCTGGCTCCTACCCCTGTAACCGCCCCCGGTGTAAAACCTGTCCCATGCACCCTCCCACCACCACCTATTCCAGTCCTGTAACCCGGAAGGTGTACACGATCAAAGGCAGAGCCACGTGTGAAAGCACCCACGTGATTTACCAACTGACCTGCCTACACTGTGAAGCGTTCTATGTGGGAATGACCAGCAACAAACTGTCCATTCGCATGAATGGACACAGGCAGACAGTGTTTGTTGGTAATGAGGATCACCCTGTGGCTAAACATGCCTTGGTGCACGGCCAGCACATCTTGGCACAGTGTTACACCATCCGGGTTATCTGGATACTTCCCACTAACACCAACCTGTCAGAACTCCGGAGATGGGAACTTGCCCTTCAGCATATCCTTTCTTCTCGCTATCCGCCAGGCCTCAATCTCCGCTAATTTCTAATTTCAATTTGCCGCCGCTCATACCTCACCTGTCTTTCAACTTCATCTTTGCCTCTGTACATCCGCCCCGACTGACATCTCTGCCCAAAAAATGCCCAAACTCTTTGCCTTTACAAATGTCTGCTTGTGTCTGTGTATGTGTGGATGGATATGTGTGTGTGTGCGAGTGTATACCTGTCCTTTTTTCCCCCTAAGGTAAGTCTTTCCGCTCCCGGGATTGGAATGACTCCTTACCCTCTCCCTTAAAACCCATATCCTTTTGTCTTTCCTTCTCCTTCCCTCTTTCCTGACGAGGCAACCATTGGTTGCGAAAGCTAGAATTTTGTGTGTATGTTTGTGTTTGTTTGTGTGTCTATCGACCTGCCAGCGCTTTTGTTTGGTAAGTTTCATCATCTTTCTTTTTAGATATATTTTTCCCACGTGGAATGTTTCCCTCTATTATATTCATATCATTAATTTGAAGCCAACAATCACGTTTGTTATTGTTATCGTTATTGTTATTGTCACTGTTACATTTCGAAGTCTTTTCTGTCGTCTTATTTCCTCCTTCTGTTTTTGCCATCACTTTCTATTCACCTTCTCCTTTTTTACCGTAATCCAGTATACAATTTTATCCCGTCGATATACACTCAATAATACGTAATAATACGTAAATCACTTCCAAACCTTAACCAAAAAAAAAAAAAAAAAAAAAAAAAAAAAAATTTTTTTTTTTTTCCGCTTTGCTGCTATAAAATCCACCGTTTCCAGTCCACAAACAGTTCCTTTCAGCTATTAAACAACCCTTTCGGCAGTTTTAATAACTTTTGCTTTATTTCCATTTCCGTTTTTCTCACATCACCGATCATTTTTAGCCGCTTCCCACAGGTTTTAACGTCATTATTTCTTCATCAAACAATTGCTAGCTTCATTTCCATAATCTGCCACCACCAAACCACTCCTTTTAATACATCCTCACGTAGTTTTTTCGAAATTTTCCCGAATTTCTCCACCCTTTAACGTGTTTTGGCGGCAACACAACCACCTAACCTTTATGCACATCATTATCTACCTACACAAGTTCACCACAGGATCAACATAGCCCAGCCCTAACCAACCCTTTTTCGCCTTTTTTTCACACCAGATCTCCACTTGCTTTCTAATTTTACCTTTATCTCTCCCCATATATTTTTTCATATTTATTCTCATTTTCATTTCAGCCTCGTGTTCCACTTTCCACCTTCTAGTACCATGTCACCCTCACAACACCTCCACAACGACCCCATTAAGTTTTATTTACATTCCCTCCGCAAACATGCCTTCGCCCTAGCCAGATTACACTCCCATATTTTATTTTCTCAGGCTTGTCTGACATTTGGCATCACTCCCAAAGGCCTCACACTTAAAGTTCCCATCTCTGGCTGCAACCCTTCTTTCCATCAGTCCCTATACCAGTTCCAAACCAAACAATCCATTGCCCTCACCCACCTAATCCTTCACCTACACATCCACTCAGCCAATCAACACGCCCAACAACTCCTATCCTTTATAAAAATCCTCAATCTTTCCTCTCCCACATCCACACCTGTTGTTCAGAGCATCCTCCTACAGGCCAACCGCAAATTAGAGCAGCATGCCACCCTCCACCTCAAAAAACTATCCAATCTCCTGGTTTCCCACCTCCGGAAAGGCAACTCACTCACCCTTCACAACCTTTCCAGCAAACCTCAACCTCCTCTCATTGCACACAAACCCAGTCTCTCCCATCTACTCAATCTCCCACTTCCAGCTCCACTCCCTCCAAAACCTCAAAACTCCAATCAACGCAATCTGGAACCACAACACCCCAATTCAGTAGTTAACCTTTCCTCCAAACCTCTCTCCCAATCCGAAACCTCTGTCCTATCCAAAGGCCTCACCTTCAGCCCCACTCCCAGATTTAACCAAACAGCCCTCGTCAAAGATTTACTGTCCTACACCCGTACTCTCTGCTGGAAATATCACTTTGCCACGAAGAAAAATGATCCTAATCCTACTCCTAAGGATCCAACTCCCCAAGACACTATCCAAATTGAACCATGCCTGGAACAGTTCCGTCCTCCGTCACAGCGGGACCCACCTCCTCTTCCTCAAAATCACCCTCTCCTAACCTTCCAGGAATTTCTGACTTCCAGCCTTGCCTCTCAATCCTTTTTAAAAAACCTTAATCCTACTCCCAACATCACCACTGCTGAAGCCCAGGCTATCCGTGATCTGAAGGCTGACCGATCCATCGTCATTCTTCCGGCGGACAGGGGTTCCACAACTGTGGTACTTGATCGTCGGGAGTATGTGGCTGAGGGACTGCGTCAGCTTTCAGACAACACTACTTACAAAGTTTGCCAAGGCAATCCCATTCCTGATGTCCAGGCGGAGCTTCAAGGAATCCTCAGAACCTTAGGCCCCCTACAAAACCTTTCACCCGACTCCATCAACCTCCTGACCCCACCAACACCCCGCACCCCTACCTTCTACCTTCTTCCCAAAATTCACAAACCCAATCATCCCGGCCGTCCCATTGTAGCTGGTTACCAAGCCCCCACCGAACGCATCTCTGCCTACGTAGATCAACACCTTCAACCCATTACATGCAGTCTCCCATCCTTCATCAAAGACACCAACCACTTTCTCAAACGCCTGGAACCCCACCCAGTCTGTTACCCCCGGAAACCATCCTTGTAACCATTGATGCCACTTCCTTATACACAAATATTCCGCATGTCCAGGGCCTCGCTGCGATGGAGCACTTCCTTTCACGCCGATCACCTGCCGCCCTACCTAAAACCTCTTTCCTCATTACCTTAGCCAGCTTCATCCTGACCCACAACTTCTTCACTTTTGAAGGCCAGACATACCAACAATTAAAGGGAACAGCCATGGGTACCAGGATGGCCCCCTCGTATGCCAACCTATTCATGGGTCGCTTAGAGGAAGCCTTCCTGGTTACCCAGGCCTGCCAACCCGAAGTTTGGTACAGATTTATTGATGACATTTTCGTGATCTGGACTCACAGTGAAGAAGAACTCCAGAATTTCCTCTCCAACCTCAACTCCTTTGGTTCCATCAGATTCACCTGGTCCTACTCCAAATCCCATGCCACTTTCCTTGACGTTGACCTCCACCTGTCCAATGGCCAGCTTCACACGTCCGTCCACATTAAACCCACCAACAAGCAACAGTACCTCCATTATGACAGCTGCCACCCATTCCACATCAAACGGTCCCTTCCCTACAGCCTAGGTCTTCGTGGCAAACGAATCTGCTCCAGTCCGGAATCCTTGAACCATTACACCAACAACCTGAAAACAGCTTTTGCATCCCGTAACTACCCTCCCGACCTGGTACAGAAGCAAATAACCAGAGCCACATCCTCATCTCCTCAAACCCGGAACCTTCCACAGAAGAACCCCAAAAGTGCCCCACTTGTGACAGGATACTTTCCGGGACTGGATCAGATTCTGAATGTGGCTCTCCAGCAGGGATACGACTTCCTCAAATCCTGCCCTGAAATGAGATCCATCCTTCATGAAATCCTCCCCACTCCACCAAGAGTGTCTTTCCGCCGTCCACCTAACCTTCGCAACCTCTTAGTTCATCCCTATGAAATCCCCAAACCACCTTCCCTACCCTCTGGCTCCTACCCCTGTAACCGCCCCCGGTGTAAAACCTGTCCCATGCACCCTCCCACCACCACCTATTCCAGTCCTGTAACCCGGAAGGTGTACACGATCAAAGGCAGAGCCACGTGTGAAAGCACCCACGTGATTTACCAACTGACCTGCCTACACTGTGAAGCGTTCTATGTGGGAATGACCAGCAACAAACTGTCCATTCGCATGAATGGACACAGGCAGACAGTGTTTGTTGGTAATGAGGATCACCCTGTGGCTAAACATGCCTTGGTGCACGGCCAGCACATCTTGGCACAGTGTTACACCATCCGGGTTATCTGGATACTTCCCACTAACACCAACCTGTCAGAACTCCGGAGATGGGAACTTGCCCTTCAGCATATCCTTTCTTCTCGCTATCCGCCAGGCCTCAATCTCCGCTAATTTCTAATTTCAATTTGCCGCCGCTCAACCTCACCTGTCTTTCAACTTCATCTTTGCCTCTGTACATCCGCCCCGACTGACATCTCTGCCCAAAAAATGCCCAAACTCTTTGCCTTTACAAATGTCTGCTTGTGTCTGTGTATGTGTGGATGGATATGTGTGTGTGTGCGAGTGTATACCTGTCCTTTTTTCCCCCTAAGGTAAGTCTTTCCGCTCCCGGGATTGGAATGACTCCTTACCCTCTCCCTTAAAACCCATATCCTTTTGTCTTTCCTTCTCCTTCCCTCTTTCCTGACGAGGCAACCATTGGTTGCGAAAGCTAGAATTTTGTGTGTATGTTTGTGTTTGTTTGTGTGTCTATCGACCTGCCAGCGCTTTTGTTTGGTAAGTTTCATCATCTTTCTTTTTAGATATATTTTTCCCACGTGGAATGTTTCCCTCTATTATATATATATATATATATATATATACCACCCTTAAGAAATTGTGTAAATGGTCAGGATGTTGCCATATTTTCTAGATATACTTTAATTATAAAACTAATTCATTCCATATAAGCAAGATGTCACAATTATGATCCATGGAATACGAATATAAATAATAAAGTTGTACAATTATTATCTATGCCTGGTTCTTGATAATACAGGGAGAAGTTACACGTGTTTGTGGGGCATGAGTTTGTTTTACAAGAGTTTTGTATGTTTCATAATCAGTTTATACAACTGAAAATCTTTTTTAATATGACCAAAAATGTTTTCTGCTTAGGTAAAATGTAGCTTTTATGACTTACATGCTTTCCCATGTTAGTGCCTCAAATAAGGACAGTACGAGGCAGAGTTGTAAGCCTACACCTTTTATTACTCAATTCGTAAATTGAGCATGCATTAAAGGAAACCAAGAAGAAATTATCAAACAGAATTAAAGTTGATGGAGAGAAATAAAAACACTGAGGTTTGTCAGCGATACTGCAGCACTATCAGTGACAGCAAAAAATTTGGACGAACAGGTGAACAGAATCTATAGCGTAAGACTGCAGAGTCTCGCAGCAGTAACACTGAATACAAAGTTCTCATGTTTTCAATTGCATCTAAAAGACTAAAACTACGTGAGCTTTTGGCCAAACATTCCTTCACCACTTGAAAATGGCCAAGCAGTGCTTGTCTGAAAACTTATGTAATTTTAATCACTTGACACAGCTGAAAGCCCGAGAACTTTTTATTCAGAATGTATAATGTCTCAAAAGGAAGTTATGAGATGGACATCAACAGAAGTAAAACAAGGATGATGGGATGTAGATGAATTAAATATGGTGATGTTGAAGGAATTTGATTAGTGAAGGAGACACTAACTGTAGTACAGGAGTTTTATTACATGGGCAGGAAAATTAATAGGCCAGTCTAAGTGGAGACGACATAAAATGCAGGTTGACAACAGCAGAAAAAGTTTTTCTGAAAGTGAGAAATATGTAAACATTTGATATAAATTTTAGTATTATGAAGCCTTTTCTGAAGGTATTTGTCTGTAAGTGAAATGATTATGATAATTAACAAGAAGGGAACAGAAATTCCTGAAATGTGATTTTACAGAAGTGTGAAGAGGATTAGATAGTTATATCAAAAAATTAATGAAGTAGTACTGAATAGAATTGGGGTAAAAAGAGATTTATGAAACTTGATGATTAAAAAGGGGATGACAGAACAACTCTTGATGTGTCAAGGAATAATGAAGGAAAGAGAGGATATCTGTGTGTGTGTGTGTGTGTGTGTGTGTGTGTGTGTGTGTGTGTGTGTGTGAAGAACAGGAAGACCTAGTAAGAGAAGACAACATCATGATAATAGGGGATCTGAATGCTCAGATTGGCACGAACAGAAATGGATACGGAAGACGAAATGTTGAGGGTGAAGAAATTCTAAATCTGTGCATAAGAAATCATCTTTTAGTGAAGAATACATTCTTCAAGAAACAAGATAGCCATAAGACTACTAGATATGGCTGGTGTAGCAAATCTAAGACAATTAACAGACAAATTAATTGGAGAAAAAATAAGGGACACCAAAGTCATACCAAGTGAGCACTAGTGGCCACAGGTTACTAGTAGTTGATCTAAATTATAAGAAGAAAAGTTTGAATACTGTACAAAGAATGCCAAAAATTAAGGAGTGGCAGTTGAAAGAAGAAGAAAATAAGAAAAGTTTCTAAAATCCAGAAGCACAAAAGTTGCCAATAACTGAAAGGGGTAGTGTAGAGGAAGAGTGGAACCAATTTAGAACATCAACAGTTAATAGTGCTGTGCAGATATGAGGCAAAACAAAAGGTAAAGTGAAGGACGAAGAAACCAGTTGGTGGAACAATAGAGTAAAAGACGCAATTAAAAAATGTAATATGATAAAGAAAAACATGGAGTTTGAAAAAAGAAATCAGAACCAGTGCCTAGTGCCAAAAGATGAACACAAGGTGACAACACTGGAGAAGGAATACCGACAAAAGAAACTCCAAGCAAAGGGAATTGTGAAAGAAGAAAAGGTGAAGAGTTGCGAAATATTCACCTAGATAGCAAAGAGAACCAAAAACTACTATATGGGTTGCTGAAAAGTAAAAGATCGGACAGAGAAGACATAAAAGCGATTGAAACAGAGGATGGGGATATTATCAGGGATGTGGAAGGTATCAGAGAAGAGATGAAAAATGGGGAAGGTGCACAAGAAAGTGACATTGAAGTCATTGAATTAGAGGAGGAGTAGGATCCAATCTCTTGGTTAGAAACTGAGAATTCTCTGAAATAGATGAAAAGCGGGAAGGTGGTTGGAGTAGATGAGCTGACAGCAGATATAATTAAAGCCGCAGTAATCCATGGGATACAATGGTTCCACTGAGCACTGGGGGTGATATGGAAAGAAAACAAAGTGCCAGATGAATGGAAAACAGGAATTATAATACCACTGTTCAAGAAAGGTAGCAGAAAGAAATGCACCAACTACTGAGGAATCACACTGTTATCACACTGCCTTAAGATAATGGGAAAGGTCATAGAAAAAAGATTGTGGAAAATTCTAGAAGAGCATGGGTTCAGAAGTAATAGAGGAACAATAGATCTCATTTTCTCCCTCTGTCAGTAAATGGAAAAGTATTGGGAAAAAGGAAAGGACTTGATAGTAGTATTCATTTGGAAAAAGCATATGACAGTGTAGCAAGGAATAAAGTATGGGAATGCTGAGAAAACATAATGTTCCTGATTCATTAATTTAAAAAGTCCAGATGCTGTACAAGGGTTGTGAGAGCAGTGTACAAATAGTAGTATGTGGAAGATCAAAATGGTTTAAGACAAAGAGAGAGGTTCAGCAAGGCAGTTAGCTCTCCCCTTTACTCTTCATTACACTTATTGACACAATCATGAAAGAAATCAAGGCAGAAGAAAATGAAGATCTCAATCCTTTTGTTTTTGCTGATAACATCGTCATTTGGGGAGAGGCGGACATGGAGGTTCAGAGGAGACTAGGTAACTGGAACACAAAATTTAAAATATTCACATTAACTGTGAGTAGGGACAAGACAGTGGCAATGAAGATGAGCAGGACACCCACACCTTGTCACATCATACTGGATGGGGAGAAGGTTGAACGTGTGAAAAGCATCGCATCACGCGCTGGAAGTTCCAAACTAGAAGTCTTAAACAGAATAACAAAAGAATCTAGCTTCTTCCGCCAAGTACGAAATCTAATCTGGGACCAGGAAGTCCCTCCAAAGAGCCAAACAGACCATTTATAAAACTTACCTCCTGCCAATCCTGATGTATAGTCTAGAGGCCTGTGTCATAAATAAGAGGGAAGAGAGTCAAATGCAAGCATGTGAAATTAAGTTCCTTAGGTCAGCTCTACAAAAAACTAGGAGAGACAGAGTCAGGAAGGATTATGTAAGGAGAGACCTGCAGGTGACATTGACAACAGAGGAGAGGACGAGTGCTTTGAGACTGAAGTGGTTTGGTCATGTGAAGAGAATGCACTCAACTCAAACCCCACACCAGTATTTGGAGATGGAGGTACCAGGAAGAAGACCAGTTGGGCAGCCTAGAATGAGGTGGACAGACCAGGTTAAGGAGATATCAAGAGGAGACAAGTAACATGGGATGTAGTGGAGAGGGAAAAGCTATACCAGGACAAAAACCAATGGAGGCATATCATTCACCAAGTTCCTACCCAGTGCGCTGGAAGGAAATTCTGATGATGATGATGATGCTGTGTGTGTGCGTGTGTGTGAGTGTGTGTGTAAACAAGTGTGCAGAGCTGCATCAAACCAATCTTTGCACTGTAGATAACAATAACAGTAACAGCAGCAACAACTCAGTTCAAACCAATATTTTTAGCTAGAGAAATCCAAATCACTTTCAGAGCTCTTCAGTTATGAATTAGTAATATTTATGTCTAACGGTCAATGAAATTTTTCCACATAGGCAACTGATATTACAAGTCAAGTACAACTAAAATGAAGAATTGCAATGTAGGTACATCACTAGAAAACATTTACCCATATTGGAATAGTTATGGCACAAATAAAACAACCTCCCAAAAGGTTATCGTTAAAATACTGGAATTGTTCCTTGTTCTGTTAAATTCAGTACAATCCTGCACCACAAGTAAGACGTGCACTTTTTGTTGCATTAACAGGTAAAAAAGAACATTTGACTAGATGAACAACACTTCCTTACTAGTCACCAAAAACAGCAGTTCTTAGCAATCACTGAAACAACAGCAAATGGTTGATGGTAACAACAGTCAGATACATGGTCGCATACACCCAAGATTAACTGTCCTCCTTTATTTCATACTGGCACTCAACCCACACAGCTCTACAGTTTATCATCACTGCTACAGAAGTACATTGCGCTTACTGAAATGTCTCTGCAGCATTCATATCCAGTTATGTAGCCAGTGATATCAAAAAGAATGTTGAAAATGTTTGTGTAATACCACATTAAGAGAGAAAAAATAGAACCCACTGAGGCACCCTAATTAAATAATTAAACATACTGCACAATTAAAATAGATAGTGGAAACAGACTTACAAACACATGCTGCCCAGAATCAACTCCATCTTGAACTGTAATTGTGGACGAGTTTGCTTTGTACTCATTTTCCACAGATTTCTGCACTTTTTGCACAGCACTGAATAAATCTGATATTTCATGTTTAGTTAGGTCTTGTATTCGCTTTGCTGGTCTTATAGGTGCTACAAGAACATCTGATTATAGTTTTAAGGAAAAACCTTTGAAACCATGTAAACTATGCCAAGTAACAGGCAAAAATACAGAAGACAAAAAGAAAAAGAAGAAAAAAGTCACTAACTCCACTAATATTGTGTCATAAACATACTGAACAATCAAGTAGCTAAGAAACTAAATCTTAGTTTATGCTCCTTTCAAGGCTGATCACTCATCTTAATACCCAATCATGGAACTTTCATTATCCTCCAATGACAAGATATACACTACCAATAGGAGAACTGTGAAATAATAATAGGCAATTTACATTGAGAGGACCTCATTTCAACATGTTCCATGAAGCACATAATAAAGAATAAACCAAATTATTGATACAAATAAGAGAGGGAAAGAAAAAAACTCTAGAAAAAACTTCAATGACAGCTTCTTTCGTAGCATGTTGTATTTCTCACCCATGCTCAATTAACAGCACAGTTTACCACAACTTGATTGAATTTTCTCATTTTGTGAGAACTGAAGGGCGATCTGTTTAATTGTTAACCTTTCAACAACAGCCAAGATCACATAAAATATTTTTTTTTTTTTTTACTTAAGACAATTGGTTAAACAGATTATGCTGTCATCTTCAAGTCTTAAAATCTATTGTTGTGAAACATGTTCATGTACACTGATCTCACACACAAAAGTCATGTGGATAAAAATAGCACATTATAAAAGGTTTGTCATCACTAAAATATTTGAAAACATAAAGCAGCTTGTGCAACAAGCTATGTCCATACACATATTGCTCACAGTTGCTTGTTGCCTCACACAAAACATGATACACAATAGCACAAGTGTTTACATATGTTGGACATATTCTAAACAGTGCAAATCCACATTCAATGGAGTTGTAATTATAACTTTTTATTTTGGATTTACAGTAATAATTCATCTATACACAATGCTTTCATATTACGCTGTTTGGATTTCATATATATATATCTTGATTTTAAGAACAATATTTAAAGCAAATTTAGAAGAAAAAATAAGAACAATATGATGATAATTATTCTTTCTGTCTGCATTTGTTTAATATCTTGTACATAAAACATTAATATTATCCAGTATTTTTCATCATCATCATTTTTCCACAATTCTAAAGCTCATATTTTAGTCAACTGATGTAAAATAATATCACCATTATTCTTTTTGTTATTCTGAAAACCGAATATCTTTCTTGTCCTTAAAGTGAAATAATTATATTTTAATTAATTCCAGTATTTTCACATAAAACAGTTGGCACAAGTCCAACTAACAGCAAAACAGTGAAATTTACTTGTATCGCATTTATATTAAAATTACTTGAATAAGCATATATAGCTTCACACTTACTCACACCATCTTAGAAAGAGACTTATTAATGTAAAAAACACATATGTACAACTAACAAAATATCAACCACTCAATTGTTCAAGAACGCATCTTTTAGGCTCAGGCTTTGTGTATACCTGTAAATGTAGTAGTTGGCTTCTAGACTAAAGTGAATAACAGAAACTGTAAGAACAGTCTATTTGCAAATTGAGTTGGCTTAAAAAATCCAAACATTTACATGAAACGATCATACTCCACAACAATAAAATTTGGAGTGAATTTGAGATAGCTACAATAACTTTTCTCTTTATTCAACACTTTTATTAAAGTCTTCAAGACTTCTTAGAATCAAATGCAGGAAGCTGCTATGATCACAATAGCTTTATGTGAAGATGCAGTTGGCAAATAAAATGATAATTCCACTTACCTTTCTTTATTTTGGAACAAAGATATACTTTAGAAGGGAGAAGTGTGAGACCTATTAAAAACTCCAGTGTGACCACACATATAGAACATGAGTGTCTTTTTACACAATTAAAACAGGTCAAAAATCATAAGGCACATAGGATTAAACCAAATCTTTTATTTATGGCTATGTTAAATAACCACATTTGTTCAAATCTCTAAATCTTTCCACTGCAGCATTTGTTGCTGATGATAAAACATAACTTCTCAGTACACTGTATAAGTCAGTGCAATGTTTCCTTTAAAGCTCAAGACACTATATGAATGTCTGATGGACATCCACAATTTCAAATTTCTATCGACCTATATCAACACAGACTCCAAGATCAGTAATCACTTTTTAAATTTATTCATCATGTTTGTGCCAAATTCAGTCTTCCGTTACTTGTCAACTTTCACATCTACACAACAATAATTTTATCAGCACAGTTTTCTAAAATTTAATTTTTGTTTCTTTTTCAATTATACAGTTAACTGTTCTGCTTATTTGTGCAGATTTCCAGCTATATCACTATTATAATCATAACTTGTGTTACAACCCAGATATTTCAAATATGGCACCTGTTCAATTAATTTGGTGTTAATTACCATTCTTGACCACACATGGTATTTACCTCGAAAACCCATAACCTTCATCTCACGTAATGAAATTTCAGGACAGTATTCTCTACATACTTCATTTGGCAATGTTCTGCTACCTGGAGGTCATCTTCTGTTTCTTATATTATTACTTTATCACCTGCAAACAGTGATCCACTTAGATTGGTGGGTTTATCTAATTTAATTCCTGGATAATTATATGATTTTCAATTTTTAAGGTCATTTTCAGTATAAATGTCAAAAGAACCTCTCTGCCTAACTCCTTTTTATGATATGAATATAATAGAGGGAAACATTCCACATGGGAAAAATATATCTAAAAACAAAGATGATGTAACTTACCAAACGAAAGCGTTGGCACATTGATAGACACACAAACAAACACAAACACACACACAAAATTCAAGCTTTTGCAACCAAACCCACAGCCTTTCATCTTTCCCTCTCCTTCCCTCTTTCCTGATGAAGCAACTGTTGGTTGTGAAAGCTTGAATTTTGTGTGTGTGTTTGTTTGTGTGTCTATCAACATCCCAACGCTTTCTTTTGGTAAGTTACATCATCTTTGTTTTTAGATATATAACTCCTTTTTATTTTATTTTTATCTCATTTGTTATTTTCTTTCCTGGATTCAGTAGTACTTTGTTTCACAATACAAGATTTTAATTGTCCTTATAATGTACAGTGCATACTCACTGTCACTCATAACTGCGCCTAATTTATTTCTATCAAACCAATCAAATTGGAGGTCACGTGTGCGTGAGGTGTGCTTACTTGTGTGAATGAATGGCGTGTGGTTTTCTCTCTTTTTCTGATGAAGACTGTGACCGAAAGCTATGTGTAAGTATCTTTCAATTGTGTCTGTCTACAACTTAAGATGTCATCTTTGCGGTAAGTAGCCATCTATCCTTTCCTTACATTGTTGACAATTCAATTAAAAGCGTTTTCAAAATCTGTAAGAACAATATGGTTTTCAAAATTAAGTTGTATTTGTTTATCTGCGAGTCATTTTATTGTAAACGCATTGTATCTACACATATTTTTTTTGTTGTTTAAAATTTTTAGCCCCTTGTGATTTTAACAGAACATGGTCCTCATGTTGGCTGAAAGGGTTTTATGCAGTGTGTGCCATGTGTTGTGAATAGTGATGAGAGCATGATGAATAGTGCAACATTGTCAATTAACATGAATATGAAAATAGCATAGTACACAATGTATAAAACCTTGGGACACTGGAACTGTAAATTATTACATGCCAGCAAGTATTTATTTTTGAATTGTGCCTTACTGTCTTATTAAGATGACATGTCTAAATTATTGCAAAATGATCTATGGATGAACCAACTGAAAAAACAACCAAATAGCCGGTAGAACAAAAAGGAGCGCTAAAACCCTTTAAACCAACGCAGAAACTACTTCATTCTTCTTTTGTAATGTCATCTGCACACAAGCTCTTAGCAATCCAGTGCATGCCAAGAGGGAGTGGAAAAACTCAAATCAAATATGAATACCCAGAAAGATATGTCAAATAAAATATTTCAAAATTTGAATTACTTCACATTTTGCATCCTGTATTAAAAGATATGAACGTAATGGTTATAAGAAAAAGACACTTGCTAGCCAGCAATTTTCAAGAAAGGATACGACCAGGCAAAACACACTTCTTGTTTGTAAATGCAATTGTGTAGGGTGTTCTGTAAAAAACAGCATCTGCACTAACTGATGTTTGACCAAACTGGTAAACAGTATTTTCATTAGCTATGTCACCCTCATTTTTCAGTGGCACAAGTTCAGGGTACAAATCTAGTCTTCGATGTTGCCATACAGGCATTGATGTTCTGACTTTGTCCACATACTTCAGGTTTATTTCTGCAAGTGCCATGTTAGTGCCCTCATAGCACTGAGCTATAACAACACCCCATGGGTCCACAACCTGAAGAAAGAAACAACACACAGTGATGCATTTCATAAGATCCTTTCCTCTATTGTTAATTTGTATTAATGTAGATAGTTTGTGCTAGCACACATTTTAAATATTACAGTAGGATCAACAGAAAGAGTTAACAGCAAATATCTCCAAATTTTTCAAAACCAAAGGCTTCTCTTTCAAGAACTGTCAAGATATCACCTAATGCTTTGGCCAAACATAGACTATGTAATTTAGCATGAAATGAATAAAAACACTGACAAATGACTGATAACTACCTAGGTTCACTAAGTAAGTACTTTAGGGATAGTAACTGATTAGCTGTAGATTAAATGTCATTAACACACTATTGTCATCATTACTGTCATCTACCTATTTCTGAATACAAGTATTTCCTTCTTACATTACATTTATTTATACGGAATATAAATGGACATTGTTGGAAAATAAAGTTACATGTTTCAGACCCTGTTTGGTAACTAACAAAAAACTGGTATATCTCACATAAGTATCATGAGAATAGGGCACAAAGAGAAACATACAGTTACAGTCATTATTTCCTTGTTCTGCATAAAAAACGAAAGAATGGAGTCATGAAGTAGTTAATACTGGTACAAGGTGTCCTCTGCAACACACTCCACTATGGTTTGTGGAATACATAAGTACATACATTAAATGACTGAACGCTGACAAGGGGACAAATAAAAGAATAAATAAGATTTCATTTAAGTCATGAGAGGTGAATTAAACAAACAAGAACAAAAGGATTGTGAGAAAGTTAGATAAAACGGATGTGTGTTCATAAAGGGAAGTACTTGGAAGTCAGTGAGCAAGAAGATTCTTAATGATTTGGAACAGAAAAATAAAGCTATAGTGTTGGATAGGTATAGTGGGAAAAGTAAGTTAAAAAGAAGCCCCAAAAAATGGCAATAGCTACGTACATGTGTGCCGACAATTGTCCACCTGCATACTTCTAATGAATAAATAGTACAAGGGCATCATAAATTGAAAATCAAATCTCACCTACAGCCATAAATCTGTGTCCCCCCCTTCTTGTTGGTTTTTGATTCATGTGCATGACTATACATTATGAATATGTTACAGTCACATAAAGCAAAGTGAGCTGGTCAGTATCTTCCTTTATCTGAGACAGTGGTCAGTAAAACTTGTAGAAAAATATGAAAAAGCACTTACAGATCTTCTACACACAGTAAAAAATGTTGAACTGTAACTTTCAGTACACTTTTTGGCAGAACAAATTAAACTTTCCATCTAATGTCACTGACACAGCAACAATAACAAAAAACATATGCCACACAAAAATGTGCAATTAGTAGATGGGCACATGATGGTGGCAGCATCCTGCCAAAATGTGTCATGCCTAATAAAACACTGCTATTAAGATGTAAGTAAAGCATAAAAGTGTGTATTTTATAAAAATAAATACATATTGTCTTATTTAGGTTTTTCTCATTAATAATTAGTGTTTGATCTAGGTTTTCTTCTATTTCATCCTTACAATTCCCACTCTCACCTATTCATTTGTGCATTTTCCTGCACTCATTTGCTATCTCAGAGTTCCTGTGCAGACCCTTCTGGTACCTAGATGTAACTTTCCAATTTTCGGTACCTATCTGTGATTATACTTGTTATTAAAAACCCATTCTGCCTACCTTATTTGCTTCCGTATCATGGTCTATAACTATTTTGTAATATTTAACAAAACCTTTCAAAATGGCTAAGTTAACTTACATTTTGTTGGCATCGTAACATTTTTAAAAAATTATCAGTTATTCTAAAACTGCCATTAATAAGAATCTTTCTGACGAATTAAAACTGCGTAACTGACAAGAGCTCAAATACAAATATTTGCTTTTTTGTGGGCAATAAACTGCATCTGGGACCAGGTCCAGCAAATAGTTCTGACTTGTGAGATATGTTCATATAAGAGAAAAAGTTTTAATCTTCAAGTCTAGTCATAGTTTACAAACTCACTTGCAGACTAAATAGCAATCCCTCTTCCAAACGATAAACATTAGATTTGTGGAACTTACGACCTTCATAAAATGTATGATTTTTAGAAGCTAACTATTAAATGAACTTAATTCTTACAATGATTATTATTGTTCGCTGTCACAACAACCATTTCATGGCAGGTTTCTCAAGCAAGAAAAGATAAAAAGATATACCATAGCATGCCCCCAAGACGTCCGCTTCTTGTTATGCCTGCCAGTCTGGGCAGCAGCTACAACATAACACTGGCTTTCTATGGCTCGGGCTCGTAGGAGTGTCTCCCAGTGAGCAGATCCAGTCTCAAATGTGAATGCAGAAGGGTAGGTGAGAATCTGTGCACCATGTCGTGCTAACACCAGACTCAACTCTGGAAACCTCATATCATAGCAATGGACTGAATTAAGGTATTATCAATTGTTGAATATTTGACAAATAAGTTGAATGAAAGTAAATGACAAACAATCTTACTGTGTTGCGAACAATGCATTATCAACACAACCTATTTAGAACAAAATGTCTCCCCCCACATTCTCAGATAGGAGCAAATCAAGAACACATCCCATATACAAAAGTATAAACTCAAATGGTTTGGTCACTCGGAACCCCTTTGTTCCAGAAAAAATTAAATAAATAACATGTGCAAATAAAAATAAACTTCTTAAACAATTAGGTCCCCACCCCCAATGAACCATGGACTTTGCCGTTGGTGGGGAGGCTTGCGTGCCTCAGTGTTACAGATGGCCGTACCGTAGGTGCAACCACAACGGAGGGGTATCTGTTGAGACGCCAGACAAATGTGTGGTTCCTGAAGAGGGGCAGCAGTCTTTTCAGTAGTTGCAGCGCAACAGTCTGGATGATTGACTGATCTGGCCTTGTAACACTAACCAAAACGACCTTGCTGTGCTGGTACTGTGAACGGCTGAAAGCAAGCGGGAACTACAGCCATAATTTTTCCCCAGGGCATGCAGCTTTACTGTATGATTAAATGATGATGGCGTCCTCTCGGGTAAAATATTCCGAGGTAAAATAGTCCCCCATACGGATCTCTGGGTGCGGACTACTCAAGAGGACGTTGTTATCAGGAGAAAGAAAACTGGCATTCTACGGATCAGAGCGTAGAATGTCGATCCCTTAATCGGACAGCTAGGTTAGAAAATTTTAAAAGGGAAATGGATAGGTTAAAGTTAGAAATAGTGGGAACTAGTGAAGTTCGGTGGCAGGAGGAACAAGACTTTTGGTCAGGTGAATACAGGGTTATAAATACAAAATCAAATAGGGCTAATGCAGAAGTAGGTTTAATAATGAATAAAAAAATAGGAGTGCGGGTAAGCTACTACAAACAGCATTATTGTGGCCAAGATAGACACGAAGCCCACACCTACTACTGTAGTACAAGTTTATATGCCAACTAGCTCTGCAGATGATGAAGAAATTGATGAAATGTATGATGAGATAAAAGAAATTATTCAGGTAGTGAAAGGAGATGAAAATTTAATAGTCATGGGCGACTGGAATTCGAAAGTAGGAAAAGGGAGAGAATGAAACATAGTAGGTGAATATGTATTGGGGGTAAGAAATGAAAGAGAAAGCCGTCTGGTAGAATACTGCACAGAGCATAACTTAATCATAGCTAACACTTGGCTCACGAATCATAAAAGAAGGTTGTATACGTGGAAGAAGCATGGAGTTGCTAGAAGGTATGAGATAGATTATATAATGGTAAGACAGAGATTTAGGTTCAAATGGTTCTGAGCACTATTGGACTTAACTTCTGTTGTCATTAGTCCCCTAGAACTTAGAACCACTTAAACCTAACTAACCTAAGGACGTCACACACATCCATGCCCGAGGCAGGATTCGAACCTGCGACCGTAGCAGTCGCGTGGTTCCGGACTGAGCGCCTTAACCGCGAGACCACCGCGGTCGGCAAGACAGAGATTTAGGAACCAGGTTTTAAAATTTCCAGGGACAGATGTGGACTCTGACCACAATCTATTGGTTATGACCTGTAGATTAAAACTGAAGAAACTGCAAAAAGGTGGGAATTTAAGGAGATGGGACCTGGATAAACTGACTAAACCAGAGGTTGTACAGAGTTTCAGGGGGAGCATAAGGGAACAATTGACAGGAATGGGGAAAGAAATACAGTAGAAGATGAATGGGTACCTTTGAGGGATAAAGTAGAGAAGGCAACAGAGGATCAAGTAGGTAAAAAGATGAGGGCTAGTAGAAATCCTTGGGTTGTTGTTGTTGTTGTGGTCTTCAGTCCTGAGACTGGTTTGATGCAGCTCTCCATGCTACTCTATCCTGTGCTAGCTTTTTTCATCTCCCAGTACCTACTGCAACCTACATCCTTCTGAATCTGCTTAGTGTATTCATCTCTTGGTCTCCCTCTACGATTTTTACCCTCCACGCTGCCCTCCAATGCTAAATTTGTGATCCCTTGATGCCTCAGAAAATTTCCTACTAACCGGTCCCTTCTGTTTGTCAAGTTGTGCCACATCCTCCTCTTCTCCCCAATTCTGTTGAATACTTCATCATTAGTTATGTGATCTACCCATCTAATCTTCAGCATTCTTCTGTAGCACCACATTTCGAAAGCTTCTATTCTCTTCTTGTCCAAACTATTTATAGTCCATGTTTCACTTCCATACATGGCTACACTCCATACGAATACTTTCAGAAATGACTTCCTGACACTTAAATCAATACTGGATGTTAACAAATTTCTCTTCTTCAGAAACGCTTTCCTTGCCATTGCCAGCCTACATTTTATATCCTCTCTACTTCGACCATCATCAGTTATTTTGCTCCCCAAATAGCAAAACTCCTTTACTACTCTAAGTGCCTCATTTCCTAATCTAATTCCCTCAGCATCACCCGACTTAATTAGACTACATTCCATTATCTTTGTTTTGCTTTTGTTGATGTTCATCTTATATCCTCCTTTCAAGACACTGTCCATTCCATTCAATTGCTCTTCCAAGTCCTTTGCTGTCTCTGACAGAATTACAATGTCATTGGCGAACCTCAAAGTTTTTATTTCTTCTTCATCTTTGGGTAACAGAAGAAATATTGAAATTAATTGATGAAAGGAGAAAATATAAAAATGCAGTAAATGAAGCAGTCAAAAAGGAATACATACGTCTCAAAAATGAAATTGACAGGAAGTGCAAAATGGCTAAGCAGGGATGGCTAGAGAACAAATGTAAGGATGTAGAGGCTTATCTCACTAGGGGTAAGATAGATACTGCCTACAGGAAAATTAAAGAGACCTTTGGAGAAAAGAGAACCACTTGCATGAATATCAAGAGCTCAGATGGAAACCCAGTTCTAAGCAAAGAAGGGAAAGCAGAAAGATGGAAGGAGTATATAGAGGGTCTATACAAGGGCGATATACTTGAGGACATTATTATGGAAGTGGAAGAGGATGTAGATGAAGATGAAATGGGAGGTACGATACTGCGTGAAGAGTTTGACAGAACACTGAAAGAACTGAGTCGAAACAGGGCCCCCGGAGTAGACAATATTCCATTAGAACTACTGACAGCCTTGGGAGAGCCAGTCCTGACAAAACTACACCACCTGGTGAGCAAGATGTATAGACAGGCGAAATAACCTCAGACTTCAAGAAGAATATACTAATTCCAATCTCAAAGAAAGCAGGTGTTGACAGATGTGAAAATTACCGAACTATCAGTTTAATAAGCCATGGCTGCAAAATACTAAAATGAATTCTTTACAGACGAATGGAAAAACTGGTAGAAGCCAACCTCGGGAAAGATCAGTTTGGATTTCGTAGAAACACTGGAACACGTGAGGCAATACTGACCTTATGACTTATCTTAGAAGAAAGATTAAGGAAAGGCAAACCTATGTTTCTAGCATTTGTAGACTTAGAAAAAACCTTTTGACACTGTTGACTGGAATACTCTCTTTCAAATTCTAAAGGTGGTAGGGGTAAAATACAGGGAGCAAAACGCTATTTACAATTAGTACAGAAACCAGATGGCAGTTATAAGAGTCCAGGGGCATGAAAGGGAAGCAGTGGTTGGGAAGGGAGTGAGACAGTGTTGTAGCTTCTCCCCGATGTTATTCAATCTGTATATTGAGCGAGCAGCAAAGGAAACAAAAGAAAAATTTGGAGTAGGAATTAAAATCCATGGAGAAGAAATAAAAACTTTGAGGTTCGCGGATGACATTGTAATTCTGTCAGAGACAGCAAAGTACTTGGAAGAGCAGTTGAATGGAATAGACAGTGTCTTGAAAGGAGGATATAAGATGAACATCAACAAAAGCAAAACAATGATAATGGAATGTAGTCGAATTAAGTCGGGTGATGCTGTGGGAATTAGATTAGGAAATGAGACACTTACAGTAGTAAAAGAGTTTTGCTATTTGGGGAGCAAAATAACTGATGATGGTCGAAGTAGAGAGGATATAAAATGTAGACTGGCATTGGCAAGGAAAGCATTTCTGAAGAGGAGAAATTTGTTAACATCAAGTATAGATTTAAGTGTCAGGAAGTCTTTCTGAAAGTATTTGTATGGAATGTAGCCATGTATGGAAGTGAAACATGGATGATAGTTTGGACAAGAAGAGAATAGAAGCTTTCGAAATCTGGTGCTACAGAAGAATGATGAAGATTAGATGGGTAGATCACATAACTAATGAGGAGGTATTGAATAGGATTGGGGAGAAGAGGAGTTTGTGGCACAACTTGACAAGAAGAAGGGATCGGTTGGTGGGACATGTTCTGAGGCATCAAGGGATCACCAATTTAATATTGGAGGGCAGTGTGGAGGGTAAAAATCGTAGAGGGAGACTAAGAGATGAATACACTAAGTAGATTCAGAAGGATGTAGGTTGCAGTAGGAATGGGGAGATGAAGAAGCTTGCACAGGATAGAGTAGCAAGGAGAGCTGCATCAAACCAGTCTCAGGACTGAAGACCACAACAACAACAACAACAACAACAACAACAAACAATTAGGTTGGAATATAACTTAAGACTTTTCATAACAAGATGAGACAGAATTAATTGTGGAATGCCAACAAGAGATGTGATTTCAGAGCAAGAAAGTTGATGAAAAGGCAAACAAAATATCAAATGTAACAGCTATACAACTGGAAAAAGCAATAAAATATATGTTGATGACACAAGCAAACATCAGATGGTAGGAAAAACATAGATTTAAAACTACAAAATGAAGAAAGGTTTCTAGTACAGAGTGAGCCTTGTTTGGATAGCCAAGGTGTGTGGAGATCTTTAGGGGGAATTACAAACAAACAAACAAACCAACACACACACACACACACACACACACACACACACACACACACACACAGAGAGAGAGAGAGAGAGAGAGAGAGAGAGAGAGAGAGAGACTGGGGGGAGGGGAAGAGGAAATAAAAGAAGAGAGACAATAGTGAGGATGTATATCTTACGCAAGTAGATGGTGAGAACCAGTCTCTTGTTGTAGGGTTGATTTCTACTGCAAAGTTCTGAAGTGCCTTACAGTAAAATATGTGCCATTTGATGATACTGTGATGTATAACATTAGCTAAGGGAGGTTAAAGTGTATTATAAGTACAGGTTTAACTACATCAAATCATTATTGCTGCCAAATTCGTAATCATCACGCCAACATAGAAAAATTGAAAAACACTGCTCATCTGTGAAATAAATATGGTTTGGCATCATCATCACCAAATTATAATTAACAATTAACAGAAACAGGTAGAGCCTGATGCTGCCGCACATTCACACTGACAGGTATAAAACACAACAGTAGAAATCTTGGTTCTTTCTCATGTATATTTCTGCTTCCAAATGACAGTAACTCAGAATTTTCTGGTGAGAACATATTTGGTATGTGCAATTCACAAACAGGCTTCAGCTTAAATTAATGCCTCCACCTGTTTGCTGCTTGTTTTCCAGTAACTACTCCTGCCATTTTTCTTATTGTTGCCATTCTCTATTTGTCATTATCTCCATTCATCACCTGCTACACTGTTATCATCATCTCAATGTTTTGTGTTATTCATGCATCATTTTCCTCTCACTTGCTCTCTCTCAGTTTGTCCCTATGATATTTTGTTCTCAGGTTTTTTGCACTCTCTTTCCATTAATTGGTTGTGTGTTCTGTTTCCATCTTCGTTAATAATATTTTCACATTCTTAAATCTAATTAACTCCTAAATCATTTTCTTTCTAGTTCCTGAGTGCTGATGTCTCAGTTTTTGCTTCATTTCAGTTTAAATTAACTTTTTCCATTCTGTGACACTGTATTAACCACATCTATCTGTTTTAATGCTATTAACTAATTAAATTAGTATGACATGTTCAGTGGCATACTGCCATTCTTGGCTGCCTTTCATTAATGCTTCAAAATTTCCAACTTCACAAATTTAGAATAGTTTGCTTGTATTTAGAGTTTTTGATGTGCAGTAAGACACACAAAATACTGCAAATTGACCTAACTAGCAATACTTAATAATGCTTGTTGTTGTGATCTTCAGGCTGAAGACTGGTCTGATGCAGTTCTTCACATTACTCTATCCTGTGTACCAAATTTTACAGACTATAAGATGCTACCCACTATAAGACACACCTAAATTTTTACGTAATTTTTTTAAAAAATAACATTTTTACCATTTTCCTTATTAGATTGCAAATCCAGACTAAAAAAATTCTTAGTTTGTAAAACTGAACTGACCTTTAAAATCCCTGAAAATTCTCGTCTTCCAGATTTGGCCATTTTGCTTTCAGTTCTCTACTTGGGCATTTAGTCTTCCTCATTCTTTTCAGTTCTTTTTTACTAGTTCGTACATGGTGAATGGTTTTTTTTCTATTGGTGGAGGGGCAAAATGTCACTCAGCTGCTCTGATTTTATGTTGTTCTGCCTATGCTATTATTTTCAATTTATCAATATTATTAAACAGAAAGTTGCTACTCACCATATAGTGGAGGTGCTGAGTCACAGATAGACACAACAAAAAGACCAACACAAATAAAGCTTTCGGCCAGTAAGACCTTAGTCAACAATAGACGAAACACACACACGCACACGCACGCACACACACACACACACACACACACATACACACACACACACACACACACACACACACAAACTGAATTCACACTGTTTCGCGCACGCGCGCACGTGTGTGTGTGTGTGTGTGTGTGTGTGTGTGTGTGTGTGTGTGTGTGTGTGTGTGTGTGTGCGCGTGTGCGTGCACGCGCATCTGTTGACGAAGGCCTTACTGGCCAAAAGCTTTATTTGCGACATTCTTTTTGTTGTACCTGTCTGCAACTCAGCATCTCTGCTATATGGTGAGTAGCAACTTTCTTTTTCATAATATTGTTACATTCCAGCCAGGATTTTCCATTGTTTTATTTTCAATTTATAGCTTGCACCATATAAATACCTTTTATTTTTTTCCATTATGAAACTAGCTATAACAAAAGTATTGTTCTGTTACTGATAACACAACTCAATTTCAAGTTCACTGGCACCATAGACTGGATGCATTATAGGCTAGACAGTGCTGTGTGTGTATGATGGCGGGGTGGGATGGAGACAGTGTTAGCAATCCCCGCAACTCATATTTGTCGCATCTACATGTACATCTACATCTACACTTACACAGATAGTCCACAAGCCACCGTAAGGTGCATGGCGGAGGGTACCCTATACCAGTTCTTGTCATCTCCCCTGCTGTTCCGCTCGCAAATAGAGCAAGGGAAAAACGATTGTCTGCACATATCCATAGGAGCCCTAGTTTCTCGTAGCTTATCTTTGTGGTCCTTACACGTGATGTACATTGACAGGAGCAGAATCGTTCAGCAGTCAGCTTCAAATGACGGTTCTCCAAATTTTCTCAACAGTGTTTCCCGAAAAGAATGCCGCCTTCCCTCCAGGGATTCCTGTTTGAGTTCCCGAGGCACCTCTGTAACTGTTTGAACCTACCAGTAACAAATCTATCAATCCTCCTCTGAACTGCTTTGATGTCTTCCTTTAATCTGACCTGAAACGGATCCCACACACTCGAGCAATACTCGAGAATAGGTCGCACCAGGATCCTATATGCAGTCTCCTTTACAGCTGACCCACTCTTTCCTAAAATTCTCCTAATAAACTGAAGTTGACCATTTGCCTTCCCTACCACAGTTTTCACAAGCTCGTTCCACCTTATATCACTTTTCAACGTTATGCCTAGATATTTAAACGACTTGAGTGTGTCAAGCTGTACATTTTCCCACATTTAGGGCCAGCTGCCATTCATCACACCAACTGGAAATTTTGGCTAAGTCGTCTTGTGTCTTCCTACAGTCACTCAACTTCGACACGTTACCGTACACCATGGTGTCATCAACAAACAATTGCACACTGCTGCCTACCCTGTCTTCCAAATCATTTATGAATATAGAGAACAACAGCAATCCTATCACACTTCCCTGGGGCACTCCTGATGATACTGCTGTCTCTGATGAACACTCACCACTGAGGAAAACATACTGGGTTCTATCATTTAAGAAGTCTTCGAGCCACTCACTTATTCCATATGCTTGTACCTTCGTTAACAGCCTCTAATGGGGCACCATGTCAAATGCTTTCTGGAAGTCTAGAAATATAGAATCTGCCTGTTGCTCTCCATCCATAATTCCCAGTATAACATGTGAGAAAAGGGTAAGCTAATTTTCACATGAGCGATGCTTTCTAAAACCATGCTGATTCGTGGACATAAGCTGCTTAGTCTCAAGAAAGTTTATTATATTCGAATTGAGAATGTGTTCAAGGATTCTGCAGCATACCGGAGTTAGTGATATTGGTCTGTAATTTTGCCGGTCCATTCTTTTACCTTTCTTATATACTGGAGTCATCTGTGCCTTTTTCCAGCCACTTGGGACTTTGTGCTGGGTGAGAGATTCACAATAAACACTAGCTAGGTAAGGGCCAATGCCGTGAGTATTCTTTGTAAAATCAAACTGGGGTTCCATCCAGACCTGGTGATTTGGTGTTTATTTGCTTC
The DNA here is from genome assembly GCF_023864345.2 of Schistocerca serialis cubense. Classification (NCBI taxonomy): domain Eukaryota; kingdom Metazoa; phylum Arthropoda; class Insecta; order Orthoptera; family Acrididae; genus Schistocerca; species Schistocerca serialis. The sequence goes on from NC_064643.1 coordinate 718,330,465, forward strand.
TCTACACCATGTATGCTTATTTCTATGTCCTCCCAATGGGGGTCTGTCTGATGGTCAAATGATGGTATGTTTGTATGGTTCTCCTGCATGAATGATTTCTTGAACATGAAATTTAGAACTTCGGCTTTCACTTTGCTATCTTCAGCTGCCACACCAGACTTATCAACAAGGGACTGAATGGAAGCCTTAGACCCGCTTAGCGATTTTCCATGCGACCAGAATTTTCTCAGGTCCTCTGCCAGATCTTTTGCTAAAGTGTGATGGTGGCAACTGTTGTCTGCTTTGCGCATAGCTCTTACCACACAGCATGAATCTCTATTAACCTTTGCTTGTTGTCAACTGTGCATCCTCTTTTGAACCTAAGGTGCGACAGCCTCTGCTTCCTCACCATCTTACGAATTTCGTTGTTAAACCATGGTGGGTCTATTCCATCCTTTATCCACTTACTAGGCATGTAACTCTCCAGACCACGATTTACAATCTGCTTAAACTTTGCCCATAAATTCTCTACATCCATCTTACTAGTACTAAGTGATCCAATTCACTGTCTAAGTAAGATGTTAATAACTGCTTATCTGCTCTGTCTAGCAAGAACACTCTCCTAGCCTTCTTGACTAATTTATTAACTTTCTAAATCGAAGTTCCTATAATGACATCATCCCAATTTTATACTGACATTATCAATAAGGTCTGGCCTATTTGTAGCTACAAGGCCTAAGATATTTCCATTGTGTGCGGGCTGCCGAGCTAGCTGCTCAAGACAATTTTCAGAAAACATGTTCAAAAATATTTCCCATGACTGTCTGTCTGTGCCTACCACAATGAATTCATAGACATCCCAGTCTATACTCAACAGGTTAGTCACTTCCGACTAGTACTGCTTGAGCTGAGTATTTATGCACTATTGACCATTGATTTTCTTTGAATGACTCTGGAACTGCCACACCAGAATCGGTTGGCCAGTAAAAACATCCATCAATTAACTAAGTTTCACCTACACCTATTATATGTGACCAGACGACTTCACTGTCACACTCAACTTCGATCTCAATAGAGACAATATTTTTGTAAACTGCCATGAGAATGTGTTCAAGGATTCTGCAGCATACCGGAGTTAGTGATATTGGTCTGTAATTTTGCCGGTCCATTCTTTTACCTTTCTTATATACTGGAGTCATCTGTGCCTTTTTCCAGCCACTTGGGACTTTGTGCTGGGTGAGAGATTCACAATAAACACTAGCTAGGTAAGGGCCAATGCCGTGAGTATTCTTTGTAAAATCAAACTGGGGTTCCATCCAGACCTGGTGATTTGGTGTTTATTTGCTTCTCTACACCATGTATGCTTATTTCTATGTCCTCCCAATGGGGGTCTGTCTGATGGTCAAATGATGGTATGTTTGTATGGTTCTCCTGCATGAATGATTTCTTGAACATGAAATTTAGAACTTCAGCTTTCACTTTGCTATCTTCAGCTGCCACACCAGACTTATCAACAAGGGACTGAATGGAAGCCTTAGACCCGCTTAGCGATTTTCCATGCGACCAGAATTTTCTCAGGTCCTCTGCCAGATCTTTTGCTAAAGTGTGATGGTGGCAACTGTTGTCTGCTTTGCGCATAGCTCTTACCACACAGCATGAATCTCTATTAACCTTTGCTTGTTGTCAACTGTGCATCCTCTTTTGAACCTAAGGTGCGACAGCCTCTGCTTCCTCACCATCTTACGAATTTCGTTGTTAAACCATGGTGGGTCTATTCCATCCTTTATCCACTTACTAGGCATGTAACTCTCCAGACCACGATTTACAATCTGCTTAAACTTTGCCCATAAATTCTCTACATCCATCTTACTAGTACTAAGTGATCCAATTCACTGTCTAAGTAAGATGTTAATAACTGCTTATCTGCTCTGTCTAGCAAGAACACTCTCCTAGCCTTCTTGACTAATTTATTAACTTTCTAAATCGAAGTTCCTATAATGACATCATCCCAATTTTATACTGACATTATCAATAAGGTCTGGTCAATTTGTAGCTACAAGGCCTAAGATATTTCCATTGTGTGCGGGCTGCCGAGCTAGCTGCTCAAGACAATTTTCAGAAAACGTGTTCAAAAATATTTCCCATGACTGTCTGTCTGTGCCTACCACAATGAATTCATAGACATCCCAGTCTATACTCAACAGGTTAGTCACTTCCGACTAGTACTGCTTGAGCTGAGTATTTATGCACTATTGACCATTGATTTTCTTTGAATGACTCTGGAACTGCCACACCAGAATCGGTTGGCCAGTAAAAACATCCATCAATTAACTAAGTTTCACCTACATCTATTATATGTGACCAGACGACTTCACTGTCACACTCAACTTCGATCTCAATAGAGACAATATTTTTGTAAACTGCCATGAAAACTCCCCCTCCTATGGTCTCTAATCTATCTTTCTGATAAATGTTCAAGAACTTGTTAAATATCTCAGAGCTTTCCACTTTGGGTTTCAGCCAGCTCTCAGTCATGTCGGTGAACTGCTGGTGCCAATTGAATCCAATGTTGCCAGATAGAGAGATGTTTCCCATGGCATCGGATATATGGCCATTTTTAAGACTGGTGGGAATTTGATTTCAAACACTGGACGTTTTTATATTAATTGCGAATATAAGAGGCACCTGAATTTAGGAGGCAATTTTTTGAAGGAAGAAGTGCATCTTAACAGTCCACAAAATATGGCAAGCCTCTTCACCTCTGAATAACTACTGCAACCTACATTCTTATAAATCTGCTTACTCTACATCTCTTGGTCTCCGTCTATGATTTTTATCCCACACACTTCCCACCAATACTAAATTGGTGATCCCTGATGTCAAGCGTCGAGCGTGCAGTGTGCAGGATGCATAGTGCAGTTGATATGCAGCAGGGGGAGTCAGACCACGTTCCGAGTTAACGCATTTCAACTGTCATAATTTTATCAGTAAATTGTCATAGTATTTGTTACGAAGTCCTCGAATTTACTGCCCTCCAGGAAAGCTCTCATGTTCAAATTATTCCTGGGACTGAGAGCTGGCTGAAACCTAAAGTGTAAAGGTCCGAGTAATTTAGCGATGCATTTAGCTATCGTACTGCCTATCGTACTGCCTGGCCACCTGGAGACAGTGTAGTATTCTGAGGGGCTCACGAAGGCCTTTACAGACAAGGACTATCCTCCATACCCAGTCCGCAAACAGATCTCCCATGCCATTTTCCCTCACACACCCAACCCTCACACTACCCCTAAGAAACAGCCATGAAGGAATGCCTCCTTGATCACCCAGCACCACTCTGGTCTGGTGGTACTGGAACAACTGAATCACATTCTATGTCAGGGCTTTGATTTCCTGTCACCATGCCCTGAAATAAGGGATGTTTCCCATGGCATCGGATATATGGCCATTTTGTGGATGGAGCCATCAGAGAGGAGATGTTCTACATCCAGGAAGGTGGCACGCCGGGTTGAGTAGGATCAGGTGAAGTGGATGGGGGAGAAGGTGTAGAGGTGGTGAAGGAATGAAGACCAGATGTCTTGGTCCTGAGACCAAATTAGGAAGATATCAGCAGTGAACCTGAACCAGACCAGGGGTTTCACATGACATCATTGTAGCAACTATGGTTACAAAAGCAGAGTGAGAAAGGAGAAGAGTGGGGACAGATGGGCGTGTGCACTGGCAGAGTGCAACACACAGAGTGTGGGGGGGGGGGGGGGGTGAGAATAGGGAGGATGTCAGACTGGGATGTCTACGGATAAACTGTGGGGCGTACGGACAGACAGTGGTGCAATTTAGCTCGGCAACCCACACCCAACAGAAATATCTTAGACCTTGTAGTTACAAATAGGCTGGACCTCATTGAGAATGCCAGTATACAAACTGGGATTAGCGATCATGACGTCATTGTAGCAACTATGGTTACAAAAGCAGAGTGAGAATGGAGAAGAGTGGGGAAAGATGGGCGTGTGCACTGGCAGAGGGCAACACACAGAGTGTGGGGGGGGGGGGGGGGGGGTGAGAATAGGGAGGATGTCAGACTGGGATGTCTACGGATAAACTGTGGGGCGTACGGACAGACAGTGGTGCAAAATACTTTTGGACATGTTTTCTTAAAACTATCTTATCCAGCTAGCTCGGCAACCCACACCCAACAGAAATATCTTAGACCTTGTAGTTACAAATAGGCTGGACCTCATTGAGAATGCCAGTATACAAACTGGGATTAGCGATCATGACGTCATTGTAGCAACTATGGTTACAAAAGCAGAGTGAGAAAGGAGAAGAGTGGGGAAAGATGGGCGTGTGCACTGGCAGAGGGCAACACACAGAGTGTGGGGGGGGGGGGGGGGGGGGTGAGAATAGGGAGGATGTGATGGGACAGAAGGGTGGAAACTGTTTGGTGGAGGCTGTGGGGACAGTATGTTACCGTGCCTTGAGGCATGGATAATTTGGAGATTGCAATTCAGTAAAGCTGGTAGTGGAGGGGAGGATCCAGATGGCTTGGATAGTGAAGCAACCATTGAAATGAAGCTTGTTATGTTCAGCTGCATGTTGTGCCACAGGGTGGTCTACTTTGCTCTTGGCCACATTTTGGTGGTGCTCGTTTGTCCTGATGGACACTTATTGGCAGTCATACCAATATAAACAGCTGTGCTGTGATTGCAGCAGAACAGGTATATAACATGGCTGCTTTCACAGGTGGCCTGGCCTCTGATGGGATATGATAAGTCTGTAACAGGACTGGAATAGGAAGTGCTGGGAGAGTGGATTGGGCAGGTCTTGCACCTGGACCGTCCACATGCTTGTGGCAAGGAGTTGGGATTGGGAGTGGCACAGGGATGTGTTAGGATGTTGTGGAGGTTGGGTGGGTGACTGCACATCACTCTAGGAGGGATGGGAAGTCCCTTATTTCAGGGCATGATGATAGGAAATCAAAGCCCTGACGTAGAATGTGATTCAGTTGTTCCAGTACCACCAGACCAGAGTGGTGCTGGGTGATCAAGGAGGCATTCCTTCATGGCTGTTTCTTAGGGGTAGTGTGAGGGTTGGGTGTGTGAGGGAAAATGGCACGGGAGATCTGTTTGCGGACTGGGTATGGAGGATAGTCCTTGTCTGTAAAGGCCTTCGTGAGCCCCTCAGAATACTACACTGTCTCCGGGTGGCCAGACAGTACGATAGGGTTTTTTTTTTGGTGTGGTAAGAGTGATCCAGGGACTGTTGGTTGTTGATGGGTTTAATGAGGACAGAGGTGTGGATGGAGCCATCAGAGAGGAGATGTTCTACATCCAGGAAGGTGGCACGCCGGGTTGAGTAGGATCAGGTGAAGTGGATGGGGGAGAAGGTGTAGAGATAGTGAAGGAATGAAGACCAGATGTCTTGGCCCTGAGACCAGATTAGGAAGATATCAGCAGTGAACCTGAACCAGGCCAGGGCTTTCACATTTTAGGAGGCTGGGAAATGGCCCATAAACAGGTTGGCATAGGAGAGCACTTTGCAGGTGCCCATGGTGGTGTTCTGTTTCTCACCCAACCTCCAAAGCATTCTAGTCCATTCCTGTGCCACTTCCAATCCCCCCCCCCCCCCCCCCCCCCCACACACACACACAAAGGATAATATCCTGTGGAAGGCCCAGGTGCAAGACCTGCCCAAACTACCTACTTAGCACTTCCTATGCCAGTCCTGTCACAGGCTTACCCTATCTCATATACCAACTCTGCTGCAATCATTGCTCAGCTTTTTATACTGGTGTGACTACCAACCAGCTGCCCACCAGGAAAAACAGCCACTGCCAAACTATGGCCAAGAGCAAAGTGACACAACGTGCACCTATATGTAACACGCTTGATTTAATTGGTTGCTCACTACCCAAGCCATCTGGTTCTCCTCCACCACCAGCTTTCCTGGACCATAGAGACAGGAGTTTCCCTTACAACACATTCTCCACTCCCAAAATTATCCCTGCCTCAACCTACAGTAGCATACTGTCCTCCCACCCTCCAAGCTACTGTTTGCACCCCCTCTGTCCTATCACCTCCTCTCCATTCTCATCTACCACATTCTCTATGTGTCATCCTCTGCCAATGCAATTGCCCATCTTACCTCACTCCTCTCCTTTTTCACTCCTTATCCCCCCCCCCCCCTTCTCCTTGTCCCACAGCCTCCTGACGTTGTGCCTGTTGGCAGTCTAGTCCCTGCACACACCACCATACAGTGTTCTCTCCCCCCCCCCCCCCCCCCTCCCCCGCCCCCCCCCCACCACGCCCACCAGTACACTGCTATCCCTTCCCCTTTCTCACCCCATTCAGATTGCTGCTTCCATTCTACATATCAGCTGCATTCCAATCCGAAGCTGCCTGAGATATTGGTCATATGTGCATGAGGTGTGCTGGCTTGTGTGCGCGCACTTCTTTTTATGGCAAAGGATGTGGCCAAAAGCTAATATGTAAGTATCTTTTAGTTGTGCCTGTCTGCAACTAACATGTCACCTTTACGGTAAGTAGCAATCTATCTTTTCCTCCCTACTCAAATTTATATTTGATGTTAACAAATTTCTCTTCTTAACAAAACTTTTCTTGACATTACCAGTATACATTTTATATCCTCTCTACTTCAGCCATCATCAGTTATTTTATGGCCAAAACAGTATATGTCACCTACCAATTTTAGTGTGTCATTTCTTAATTCAATTCCATCAGCATCACCTGACTTAATTCAACTAAATTCATTACCCTTGTTTTGCTTTTGTTGATCCTCATTTTAAGATACTGTCCATTCCATTCTGCTGATCTTCTAAGTCCTTTGCTGTCTCTGATAGAATTACAATGTCGTATTTCTCCTCCCTGAACCTTAATTCTTTCTCAAAATTTTTCTGTGTCTTCCTTTACTGCTTGCCCAATGTACAGAGTGAATAACATCAGGGACACACTAGAACTCTTGCCTCATTCCCTTCTCAACCGTTGCTTCCCTTTCATGCCCTCTGACTATTATAACTTTCACCTGGTTTCTGTACAAGGTGTATATAACCTTTCACTCCCTGGATTATATCCCCATAACCTACAAAATTTTTACAGTGTATGCCAGTCAACATTGTCAAAAGTTTTGCCTGAGTCTATAAATGCTGTAAACAAAAGTTTGTCTTTCTTTAATCTCCCTTCAAAGAGAAGTCTTAGGGGTCAGTATTGCCTAGTGTGTTTCTACTTTTCTCTGGAACCCAAACTGATCTTCTCAAAAGGTAGGCTCCTAACAGTTTTTCCATTTTCCTGAAAATAATTTGTGTCACTATTTTGCAACCATGACTTATTAAATCGATAGTTCGGTAATATTCACACCTTTTAACACCTACTTTCTTTGAGGTTGGATTTATCCCACTTTTCTTGAAGCCTGAAGGTATTTCACCTGTCTCATACAATTTGCACACCAGGTAGAACAGTTTTGTCATGGCTGGTTCTCCCAAGTATATCAGTAGTTCTGGGGCTCCGTTGTCTCCTCCAGGGACCTTGCTTTGAATTGAGTCTTTTTCTCATAGTATCATATCTCCCATATCATTTTCATATACTTCCTCTTCCCTTTTTATAATACTGCCTTCAATGTTCTTGGTTAACTACTCCTCTCAAATCAAACACAGTCCCTATCTCCGTAAATTTCTCGTGCCATATACAACTGATGGACATTGTGATGAATCTCCTCCATATTTAGTTCAGAAGGTCTGTCTGTATATCCAATTTTGCTTCAATAAACCTGTGCCTGCTCTTGGGGAGTAACCATTTTATAGGGAGATCATTTTACAGTATGTGTAACATGCGAAAGTAGTTTAATTAAAAACTTCAGAACCACTGAGTTGGAAGATATTGCATCAGTTGCCTATGTAATTTTTTTTTTTTCAATTGTAAAGAACTTTTATTGGCATCCACTGTCCATGGACCGTGATCTTCAGCTTAATGTGTCCCTTTCACTCCAGCATATCTTCTAATGAGATCGTCACACATTCCACTTTGTCAACAACTTGACTCATCTCTCTCTCTCTCTCTCTCTCTCTCTCTCTCTCTCTCTCTCTCTCTTTTCTCCTTTGGGTTCAGTAAAGAACTTCTTGGTCCATCTGCTGCCCATTCATGGCTACATGACTTACCCACCCCATTTCATTTTCATTGTAGTCATTATTACTTCAGTCCAGTGTACTGCATGATCCTTTTAATGTTCCTCCTAGTAATTCCCAGCACACATTTTTCATTGCTCACTGAGCAACTATCAGTTTGAGGATGGCTTTTGTATTTAAAGTCCATATCTCACAGTCAAAACTGTTAAGTACAGTGATTGTAGGCATTCCACTTGCAATAGATAAGAAACTTTTTAAACCCTGTTTAGTTTTACAAAATCTTGTTATTCTTTTCTTTCTTTCTTTTTATGTTCATCCAAATGTTAGCTCCATCTACCCTAGATATTCACTCTCATCAACTGGTCGTAATGCTTCTCCATGTTAGTTATACATTATCTTTGTATCTCTCACTCACCCAACAGGTATGTTCCTGTCAATCAGTGATTTGAGTGATCTGCTCCTTCCTTCCAGACTTTACCAACCTATCCCTCCTTTACTCTCTGATGAAGGAGCTAAGGCTACTTGTTTTATGTCCTGGATGGAATGTAACAATATTATGAGAAGGAAAGTTGCTACTCACCATATAGCAGAGACGCTGAGTCACAGATAGGCATAACAAAAAGACTCTCACAATTAAAGCTTTTGGCCATCAAGGCCTTCATCAACCACACGCGCGCGCGCGCACACACACACACACACACACACACACACACACACACACACACACACACACACACAAAAATCACGCAAACGCAACTCCTCACACATACGACTGCAGTTTCAGGCAGAGTGGTTTCAGTTGCTTGAGACTGCAATCACGTGAGTTGTGTTTGTGTGTGCGCACGTGTCTGTGTGTGTATAGTTGACAAAGGCTTTGATGGGTGAAAGCTTTAATTGTGAGAGTCTTTTTGTTGTGCCTATCTGCGACTCAGCATTTCTGCTATATGGTGAGTATCAACTTTCCTTCTCACAATATTGTTTTATGTCCTCTTCGTCAAAAACACAGGTTTTGCTGAACACCAGTTAATTACAAATACACCACAAAAATAATAGATTCTGACTCTTATTGAGCCAAACACAAACTGACTTCTAGAGGAGGATACCTCTTGGCAATTAATGTACGCAAATAATAGTGTTAGAGAACATTGTAACTTTGTCAGGCACGGGAGCACTCTAATACAAACCACTTCCCAGTGCATGAAAACACTGTCAGTGCACTCATGGTAGGCACAACATACAGTCGAACAGAGAATGAGGACCACAGTGCATTAGGAAGATAGACATATCTGAGTGAGGACCAAACATTGACACCTGGGAATAACAGTGTCTGAATCAGTGCCCAGAAAATAGCCATGTATGGCAAGGTCATTGTAAATAAGTCTACAGAGAGTATGTAGGACACATCAGTGAGCTGAGACAAGTTTTAGAATTGAAGTTTCTTTGAAAATTAATTAATTAAACGGTTTTGTTATCCTCAGACTGGTGGCCTCCTAAGTACACTGGGTTGGCTCACATCCTGATATCTGCCCATGGCCCACAGAAAATCAACACAAAAACTGGGTGCAGGACATTCCAATTTGGGATTATATCAGCCATACTTCATTATTTTGGTATTCATTTTACCGAAGAAGTAGGAAGACAAGCCAGGAAGTGCATCAACAACAATAGCATCGAAGTTCATTAGCTGCAGTGTGGTGCGAGGCTGGATTGTGGTCCAATGTCTTGGCAATATTTCAGCAACGTGTTGTAGACAAAATACAAAGATACAACAAGTAATAAAATTATTAAACAGACAATTCTTCCTGGAAATGCATCTCAGCCATCATTAGCTCAGGAAAACCTACTTGATTGTCTTGATTCTAAGTATGAGGGCAGAGGTACCTAAAACAACACAATACACACATATACATGTCTATCCTAATTGGTGCAATTTAATTCTCTCAACATCCAAAGACAATACTGTACTACTAATTCAAAGTGTCTCTGCTTAGGCAGTATTAGCTTACATTTGAGTTAGGTAAAGTTCATTTAGCTATGACAGTCTGTATAGTTTTTTGGTTCATAACATTCATAAGTTTGTGGGCTGTTGGGACTGCCATGACAGCATTCTCTATGGTCTGCAAACTTTAACAGTTCCCACAGCGCCTGCTTGTAAACTTGGCACTGGCAAACTCTGAGAGTGCTAATGCAGTCCAGCCACTGATAATTTTCATTGTTCCACCCAATGCATAATGAAACATGTTTCTTCTATTGAAATTTTGTGTCATCTGAAGAAGATTAATGTTAATTTTGGATAACTCCCTGTACATTGGCATCTTCTTCTCAATGCAGAACATTGAAGGGAGATAAGTACTGAGTCTGTTCTCTTTCTAGGACACATTAGTGTTTTCAAGCATGCAGGCTGCACCAATCATAGTACTTATGTTCACAATTCCACACTACTAGTTCAAATTGCAGCATGTTGCATAGAGCTGATACACCTCCAGCCTCATATAACAATACATTTGTTTTCCTCACACCTTTCTACCAAGTATCGCAATTGACAAAATTGCACCTCCCTACACATAACTAACTTCAAATGAAACAGGATAAACAAAACAAGAAACAAACGTGAAGCTAATTAAACTATCTGTACTGACATTTGCTCCTCTGTCCTACAAAAGGCTATTGTATTGACTTACTGATGCCTCACCATAGCTGCATGTACCTATGAATATCTATCAAACAAGTTCTTGATTTATTATTTTTTGTAGCACTTCATTTTCCTTTGATCAGTACTACTGTAATTTCTACACATAATCAGTATACATGTGTCAGAATATGTACTTATTGGAGTACTAAAATTTTGTGACACAGAAATAGCACCTACTAACCTGTTAAAAGAATAATACATAATTTCTCATAACAAATCCATAAATTTAAGTAAAACTGAAACTGATACTGCATTTGGTAGTTGGTTTCCTGTATCTTGGAATGTGTGATCACCATTACTTTCACGGACATATGTACCAAGTATTAATTTCCACATATAGTTTCAAGCTCTGAAGGTGGCAGGGATAAAATACAGGGAGTGAAAACCTGTTTACAATTTGTACAGAAACCAGGCTGCTGTTATAAGAGTCGAGGGGCATGAAAGGGAAGCAGTGGTTGTGAAGGGAGTAAGACAAGGTTGTAGCCTATCCCTCATGTCATTCAATCTGTGTATTGAGCAAGCAGTAAAGGAAACAAAAGAAAAATTTGGAGTAGGAATTAAAATTTATGGAGAACAAATAAAAGCTTTAAGGTTTGCCGATGACACTGTAATTCTGTCAAAGACAGCAAACGACCTGGAAGAGCAGTTGAACGGAATGGACAGTGTCTTGAAAGGAGGATATAAGATGAACATCAACCAAAGCAAGATGACGATAATGGAGTGTAGATGCTGAGAGAATTAGTTTAGGAAATGAGACACTTAAAGTAGTAAATGAGGTTTGCTATTTGGGGAGCAAAACAACTGAAGTGATTGAAGTAGAGAGGATATAAAATGTATACTGGCTGTGGCAAGAAAAGGAAAGCATTTCTGAAGAAGAGAAATTTGTTAACATCGAGTATAGATTTAAGTGTCAGGAAGTCGTTTCTGAAAGTATTTGTATGGAGTGTAGCCATGTATGGAGGTGAAACTTGGACGATAAATAGTTTAGACAAGAAGAGAGTAGAAGCTTTTGAAATGTGGTGCTACAGAAGAATGCTGACAATTAGATGGATAGATCACGTTACTAATGAGGAAGTACAGAATAGAGTTGGGGGGAACAGAAGTTTGTGCCACAAACTGACTAAACGAAGGAATCGATTGGTAGGGCACGTTCTGAGGCATCAAGGGATCACCAATTTAGTATTGGAGGGAAGTGTGGAAGGTAAAAATCATAGAGGGAGAGCAAGGGATGAATACACTAAGCAGATTCAGAGGGATGTAGGCAGCAGTAGTTACTTGGAGACGAAGAAGCTTGCACAGGATAGAGTAGTATGGAGAGCTGTATCAAACCAGTCTCTGGACTGAAGACCACAACAACACCAACAATTAGAAGCACTAACAAGGAATGGTTAGAGGGCAAATGCAGGTCTATAGAAGTGGTATAACTAGGGCAAATATAGATATAGTGCATAGGAAAATTAAAGAGGCCTTTGGAGGAAAGAGAAGCAGCTGTATGAATATCAAGAGCTCAGGATGGAAAATAGCTGCTAAGCAATGAAAGACAACTGAGGTACTGAAGGCCTATGTACAGGAGTTATATAACTCCCCAAGAGCAGGCACAGGTTTACTGAATTAAAATTGGATGTACACACAGACCTTCAGAACTAAATATGGAGGGGATTCATCACAACATCCATCAGTTTGTATATGGCACAAGAAATTTATGGAGACAGGGACAGTGTATGATTTGAGAGGAGTAGATAACCAAGAATATTGATTGTGTAAGATAAACCTTCAATCACTCTGTTGAAAAGTCTATGTACATGTCTGTCAGACTGTACAGGAATCACTGTACCAAAATTTATACCCTTACAAAGTGCAGTTGTTTTAGGCACTCAAGAAAAAGATTAACTATAATAAAAAGAGTTTGGAGTTAACATGCTGCAATTAATGTCTGCGGATGAGACTTTCCTTATTTGAGTCTGTTTCAGAGACAATGTAATCTTTCATCTTTCAGGAACCTGAATACACAAAAAATGTACATCTGGAGATCAGCACAGCCTTTCCACGTGATTAGGGAGCTTTAGTGAAGTAGGCATCCCTTTGAACCCTCAGTTATACAGAGACCAATAGTTTATCATGAGCTCTGAGTCACAGTGCAATTTGGTGTTCTTCACATTAATATATCATTGCCACAGGTGAAAGAAACTACAAGTGACAAGCAATCCTAGGACCAACTGAAGATTTAATACTGAAATTTGGATCAGTGGTCTGACATTTACCAAAAAGGCCTAGAGGCCACACAATTGACAGATGTAAGAACTAAATATTAATTTAAATATTTATTTATAAAAATTAGTAATTTAAATAAGTTACAGTTGTTTACATATACAGCCTACAGATCTGAAGCATCAAACATCTTCAACCTACTAATTTGAGTGAAATTGTAAATTGCGAAGCATTAATGTATGGAAGAGCTAAGCTTGTAACAATTTACAATTTCTTTTCTTCTACTACAAGCATCTACTCTACAGACAGTTTCTTGCCATCATTGTTGAAGCAGTAATGAAATTTTAAACGACGCAGTACTGCATTCTGCAATCAGAAATTGCACAGGCACCAACAACAAAATGTCATATATAATATGGAATGTATGTTAATGCAGTTTCTCAATATCAAGTATTCTCTTCCATGCATAGGTGACTGCATAGATTATGTTTTTTCTTAAATCGTTGACACACAGTGTAATTTCCACAGCCTTACTTATGATTTAGTCTCAATAGTTTAAAGTGTTTTTGTATTTACAACAGCTGAAGACTATGATTGGATGAACAGCAAAAGACCATAAGAGTAAAAATGGCTTCGAGTGCTTTTGAGAAGCTACATCATTTCCAACACCAACTTCCTGAAAAGTAATGTTCACATTCAGTGTATGTTGACAATTTTGACTTATGGCAATCAGACACAGGCTTTTAAAGCAAAAACAATCCAAAAATTGAGGATTTCCGTGAGCAATTCGGAGATGCTTGATGGAAATTAATAGGAGAGTCAAAAAAGAAATAAATACATCATGGGATGGACTGTGTGATGAAGCAAGCTGGGATCTTTTCACTTCCCCTCTTTTTTTGCCATCTGCCTCCTTAAAAGCCATTTTTTCATGTCTGGCTAATTACCATTAACATACTAAGTATAACCTGCATTTTCATAAAAGAGAAAGGTTGGCCCTCAGTTTTAAAGAATATAACACCAGATCTAATTTTGTGTTTAGTTTTATGTATGTAATTGATTTTCTAATTTATTTCAACTGTTCCTAGTTAATACTTCTGTTATAGGATGAAATTAGTAATATTTTCGTAACTTAAATTCTGTTGTTGACTTATAAACAAATATAAATTCTGTACTAATTATAAACATTTGGAGGAACAACTGATAGTATTCTTAAAGCCTCTATTTGGATCTATTCGAAAACATGTTAGCAGAGCAAGCCCTTAATCAATTCCAAAGTAATTACCAGTCTTGAAAAAATATTGCTTGAGTAACTGTATCTTCTAATTTCATCATTTAAACAAATAATTCAGCTTAACCTGGGTAGAAGAAGAAATTGTTAAAAAGATAGAATTTTGCTATATATCCAATTAATTGAATGAAGCATTATTTCAATTGTAATTTCTGTCAATTAAATGTCAAACAATGTGCAGTTTCAGTGCCTATAACTGTAATGCTATATAAGGCCTGATTTTTGGTCTCGAGACAGTCAGTCCACGGGTGAGTTTCAGACAAGAAACCTGTGTTGGTTAGAACAACAAAAATGCATCAACTTAACTGCGAAATAAGTGTAACTCAAATAGGGCATGTGTCTAGTCAATTTATTTGAAAGACTGTGAAATGTGTGGTTAGGTTTTTACTGCTCATAGATGTTCAACTGCAAACTATTGTAGCAGTATGCTGACGTATGCCTGCAAACTATTAATGAGGCTTATCAACATTTTCCAGTAGTTAACTGGCCATATAAGTGTGTAATATTGGGGGGTTATGAACAGTGAAAGAAAATAACTGTGAAATGCAAACGTGCACCTGTCAGCTACATCATATACAGTATTCAGTGTTGAACTTCCACCCCCCATTTTTCAGCCAGTATAACAACTGAGTACATCAACACCGAGGACTATCAACGAGATAATAAAACTGGCGAACATCACAACTGGAGTGGAAGATGTAGAGAGAATACATAGCGATGCAAATGGGTTATTGGCGGACCATGAAAAGTTTTTGTTGGATTCCAAGAGAAAAAAGGATCGAGAAATATACCTTATAGAAGGTGGGCAGATGACAGTAAAAAACGTGCAAGAGCAACATGAATGTATATATCTGCTGCTGCTGACGATGCAGTACAGGACATTTGACAATAAGTAAGCCACTTGCATACAAATTCAACTTCTCTCTCTCACCCTTTTACAGGTTTCCAATTCACTCAAGATTTATTGTTGCAACAGTGCATATGGAGTACACGAAGTGATTACATTTGCAAATAAATAGCACAAGTGGATCTGAGGTACCAGGTATCAACCCATGCTGAAACATCCATATCAGCAAGTGGCGTAGCCTTCACAGGTGGGAATGCAGATGCTGACCCTGGATGACAGGGTCAATCATACAGATGGCAATTGTACTGTCATGAGATATGTGATGCCATGCCTACTCGACTTGTTGACACAGTTCTGTAACTGTTGTCGATTGACAAGGTGCGTGAGTCACTTCTTGTCATATCGTATCCCACACGTGCTGAATTGGAGACAAGTTCGGAGATTACATTGGCTAAGAAGTTGCAGTACATCTTGCAGGGTGTGTTGAGCTTCAGGGACAGTGTGTGGGCGAGGATTATTCTCTTGGAACAACACACCACCATCCTGTTGCAAGAACAACAAAAGAACAGGCCTAACAACATTCTGCACGTACCAAGCACTGGTTTAGCATCCCCTCCAGAAACATCAAAGATGAACGGGAGTCATAGCTTTTTGCAGGGGCCAGAGTGTCACTCTACCAGATAGCACTCACCAGGTCTACACTGTACGCACAAATGACAATCACTTGCATTAAGGAAGAATCTGCTTTCATCATCGAAGACCACGGCATTCCATTTCATTTTCCAAGTGATCTTCAGATGACACCAGCCGAGCCACGCAAGTCGATGCTGTGGTGTGACTGGAAAATGCGTTAGACTGTGCGTGCCTGTAGTCCCACAGCTAATAATCAATCTGTAACAGGTCATGCTGATGTGTCTAGGCTCACAAATCCTCTTATCTGTGCTGAGATAGTGCACAGTCTGACACTTGATGATCTTGGTGGGCACCTGTGCTGTGTGGACAAACAGAACCTCGTCTAGGGTGTGAGAATGTCCACGTGACCACTGATGTAGCACGTCCAACTTGAGTGGCAATTCTCTGAAAGGACCATCCTACCACTCGGAAGGCCACAATTTAACTCCTTTCAAACTCACTCATTTGCCAGTACGAAACACGAGTGCATCATGCAAGGTTACCTGCTTGCTTCACATGTTTACACCACACTGAGCTTTCTGGCTGCGAGCATTTCCTACTAAAATGTAGACACAGATAGATGGTGCTCTGGTAGCTATGCCACTATGCTATCTGTTGGCGGACCATGCTGAAACCATTATCAGATGTCTACTATCCCCCATGTGCTATATGCCATCATCGGATAAAAATTGATGTCTTTCCAGGGCTATTAATTCTTTCTCCAGCAGTGCATTTATCACGTAGAAACAGTAGCAAAATGTTTCTATATTAGTAATAATAGAAGCCCTAAAATATGGGCACCACATGCATATACTATCATCAAGAGGATAATATGACTGAGAACAAGTTTATTTTAAGGATACAATAGCGAGACCAACTCTTCCAATGGGTGTCTCAACTGGAGCTATTATCTCTTTCCCTCTTTCAACATAATCTGATTCTTTTAACCTCACTCCCTTGTCTGGAATTTCAACATCAAATAAATGAGTTTTTCTATAGATTGCTGCCACATTTCCGGAGCTGTCTATCACAACATGTGAATTTCTTACTTTAGTGGGTGACACCTGAAAATAAAAACGTAAATCAGATTATATGTACAGCATAGTCATCACAGTTTTATTAAAAAGAAAACTATTTTACCTTCTCATGCAAACCTCCCAGAGAGAGCCACACATTATTGTTTTTGGCCAACTGACAATACTTCTGCATCAATGGGCCTGGAAAAGGCTCTGACAATGCAAATGTCTCATCCTTACTTTCTCCAATGAAATCACATGCTTCAGGAAGAAAGACCATCTTAAAAAAAGAAAAAAAAAAAACAACAATGAAACTATATTATTAGTGAGAATTTACACTCAAGGAAAGACAATAAGCAACATAATATGACAGAATGATACGTACAGCATCTCATCCCCATTTCATTACAGTATGGATGCTAGTTTGGGAAAAACAGAAACTACTGGCAACAAGTCTGTCTCCCCATGACAGCAGCAAAAAACAAAGACATAAAATGCTCACTGAATACCAATATCAGTAAAATACACACCATGGTCCACAGACGTAATAAGTTTGTCCTCGAAAGATTATGTTGTGTTTGCAGTTGGTCAAATGACGTAAACAAAAAAGTAACTTAAAAAGCAAAACTAGATTCAAAAAAGTGCCCAGGACAGCTGACACACACAAATGTTTTCACACTGAATGTCCCATGTCGATACGACTGATCTCCACAGTCATGGGTAAACAAGGAAATTACTGCTGCCAATAAACAAATACCAATATTATGCACACATTTCATAAATTTAAAAATCCTGGATGTTAGCAACACGACTGCTGATTACACACTCTACATGAATAAACCTTAATGGCCTAGGGAAAAACTGCTTGTTAAAAATATAAACAATTAGATTAGACATCAACAACAGGAACCAAATACCCAACACGAAATCATCTTAAACTGGCATTCTCACAGCACAGGCGAGACCACACCAACACCTTCGTTATCAACAACACCTGCAGAAAAAACATCTCATCTGAAATGCACTAGGAAGGACCCTCAGCATTTTTTATGGTGAGTCACCCAATGGAGGCACAGCATATGTCATCTGATGCATTTCATCGGGGCAGCCACATGACAGTATTCAAGACTTTTGCATGTCTAGCCAGCCACATATCAATGCAAAAAATGGGTTTTTCTCACATATTAATGTACAGTCACTTATAAATCAACTAACAGAAATGGATTAATGGTTGGAAGAATTAAATTATCAGGTTTTGCTAGAAAATGAACATTAGCTAATTCATAGTGAATTTGAATCTTTAAGTGTACCTTATCAATACCAATTAGTGACATGTTACTGTAGAATAAATTTGAAGCACGATGGTCATTTCAATCTATATCAAAGAAACAAATAATTCAGAATATGAAGTGAGAGATGTAAGTTTTTTTATTTATATAAACAGTTTTCGATGTTTCAGCAATACTGATGCCAAGTTGACAACTAACAGCTGTATCAGTGTACCATTC
This sequence comes from Schistocerca serialis cubense, assembly GCF_023864345.2. NCBI lineage: Eukaryota > Metazoa > Arthropoda > Insecta > Orthoptera > Acrididae > Schistocerca > Schistocerca serialis. The sequence continues at coordinate 718,348,806 of NC_064643.1, forward strand.
CCCTAGTAATAACATAGAATAATTTACAGAAAATTTTGAAAAATTGACAAAAATGTTTTTAAAATATAAAAATGGCAGATTTATGATATTCGGCGATATGAAAGTAGAGATTAGGTATAAGACCAAACATATGAAGCACCTATTAGACACATTAAGATTGCTAAACTTCTACAGTCTAAATGACAAACCCACCAGGCACAATGCATGCTTTCTTCGGAATATCAGATCATGCAGGGCTTTGGCTAAGGCAACCTCTAAACAACAAAACATACAGTTTTTCAAGTGACCTAGGAGAATAACCATACCAATCAATGAAAGTTAAAAGTCAATCTTAATCACATAAACTGGGGTACAGTACTCACTAATTTTTAGAATTATTAGTGGAGAACCTTGACTTGTGTTGTCCCAAGTATTACAAAAATACACAAAGCAGAACCAGTGTTATATAAAAGTTCAAGAACTGAGAAACTGGTACATGCCATACCTGAGCAAACCTAGGGAGGAAATGATGGTACATTATGACAGACTGCAATTGAGACAAGCTGAGAAGGAAACTTACACAACAGCAAGAAGGGTGTATAGACCAGAAATTAGAGTTGCCAAGAGGACAGCCAACGACAATTATATATTCACTTCAACAAATAAGTGTAAAGCGGTGCGGAAAGTTAACAAAACAGAGATAAGCACCGAAAATAAGCATAAAAATATTACAATTTAACCAAATACCTTAAATGGACATTTTACCAGTTCTGACGCAAATAAAAATCTGAATGAAGATTCAAATAAAGCTGTAGTTTTGCTCCCAGCTTTAGACAGTAAGCAACATGACAACTTCTGCTGGTCTTGTGTACCCCACAGACAAGTTAGTGAACCAATTGCCCAACTTAGAAACTCAACAGCAGAAAATTTCAAAGGACTTCCAAATTAAGTAATAAAAATATAAAGAACTAACCAAAATCACCAACCAAATGCTACATGTAGGAATTTTCCCAGACTGCCCAAAAATTACTACCGTGGCACCTATCCCTAAGAAAGGTGATAAAGCATCCCTTGATAACTATTGTCCAATCGTCCCATCTCACTATATCAATCATATCAAAAATTATAGCATACTGTATGCACAAACACATGAATCAGCACATCAAGCAAATGATCTACTTAGCTCCTCACAATATGGTTTCAGACCTCATCTTTCCTTTGTCAAAGTAGTTGAGACTATCATCACAAAAATACATCCTACTTTTGAGACTAAGAAAATATTCTGTCCAACTCTTCTAGATTCGAGAAAAGCTTTTGATACAGCCTCTCATAGTGCACTTATCGAAAAGCTCCAGTAATATGAGTTGGAGAGAACATTACTCGGCTTATTGAGTCTTACCTAAGCAACAGAGAGCAGGTGGTATCTATAAACAACCAAAGCTCAAACTCATTTCCTGTTACAAAAAGCATTTTACAGGGCTCAGTAATGGGTCCATTCCCATTCATTGTATTATATAACAATCAAATGGTATATCCTAAAGCAGGCTAGCTAAGGTTTACAACAGCCAAACTATCTAGGCTCCAGATTTTTCAATAGACTGGGAGTCTATCTTCCCATTCTGTCTCCTATAGCGCATTTAAGATTTTTATAGCAAATTAGTTTAAGAAGAAAGTGAACCACTTCATTAAAGAGATGAGGAATCAGATTTAAATGACAATGTTTTGACTACTGTCATACTAAGCTGCAATAAATCACTGGTTAAAAGGTTCTCACATATATAATTTTCACATTACATATGACAATGTGTCACTGATGTAAATATCATCAAATTTTTATGTACATGTCTCTTAGATTTATATGTAAATATTTACACCAATAACATGTAAACTGTCCAAGGATGAATAAATTCTATTCTGTTCTATTTTATTCACAACAAGAATTACAGTCATTCTCATTCATCCAGGACAGCACATTAATGGGCTTTGGCAACTCACAACCATACTCTACCCTTTCAATCTCAGTATTAGCAAGATATTTGCACAATTATCAATTAACAATTATATATGTGAGAGCTTACTGCAAGGAAAGTATAAATCATATTTACAGACTATGAACATACACATGTCTAATCAGGAGAGAAGAGAGCAGTTAGTCAGCTGTCATCTTTTTAATCAATCATCCCAGAAACTGCATGAAGTAATTTAGGAAAACCACAGAAAATATAAATCAAGATGACTGTACTGAATATCAGCCTCCATCCTCCAGAATTTGAGGCCCATATCTTAACAAATGAACTAGCTCTGTTGATTATACCTAACATACAATTCTATTACTCATAGATTAGACAATGGAAAGTCCTGGATGGCAGTCAGGCTCCAGTTTGTAGGACAGCAGCTATGTGAGTGTGAGTTGTGCTTGTGTGAATATGTGCCATTACAGAATTTGCCCGAAAGCTTATTTTTGCAGTCTTTTACAATGTGACTGTCTGGGACTGCCTCCTCAATAAACAGAATCAGAATTTGACTGCCTCATGAAACACACACGTAAATCATTCACTTAAAATACAGGAGACTTATAAATATACATAATGTACCTGAGATACACACAATGTGTCAAACAAAGAACAAACACAATCTCAATTTACAAAAATCATTACTCCACAAAGAAACCTTCATCATCATTTAAAAGTTTCATGAATGGGTAACAACATTTTTGAACTACGATGATGCATAATCTTATCTCTAGTAAACCTAATTCCATACCATGAAAGTTATTTGTTTTTTAATTTACTATAAATCTTCACAGCCATCTAATGAGGACTCCGGAGTAGAGTTTTAGTATATGAGATGGAAATATGACATTATCTTTGTTTCTTGTGTTATACATATGTTAAAAATGGTTTTCTATAAATAATTCTGGACTGATGTGGATAAAGACAAAAAGTTCGTTAATGTAAATACATGAAACAGTCAAAATTTTTATATCCCCGAATAAAGGTGGGCATGATCCTCTAGGCTTAATGTTGCACACATTTATAAAGAGAGATTTCTGAAGTAATGATGTTCTATTCACACCACTTGCATTCCCCTGAAGGATTATTCCGTATCTGAAAATGGCTTCAAAGCAGCTGTGGTAAACAGCTTTCCTAGTGCCAACACCACTTGCCACAGGGCAATATTGTCACTGTGAATGCTAGACTGTTTAGCTTCTTTGCCAAGTAGCTTATATGCAAAGGCAAGGATAATTTTTTTCTATAAATATCTCCAGGAATTTGACAGATTCTACTTCCTTAAGTTCCTGATTTTTATGGATAATTTGGAAGTCACTTGATTTTGGCTGTTTAGATGGTTTTTTTCATGTTTATTCAATTCTCTTACATTTGTGTATACTTGGAATAAGTTAGCTTGATACCATAAAATAATTATGCATTGTTTACTTAGCCTTTTCACATTTTTCATTGCACGCTACTCCACACACATGTAGCCGAGTTAGGACCATGCCTATGTTGCCACACTTCTATTACAACTCCGTGTATTTCCTAAGTAAGACTTATTGCTACACTATGATTTTGTACTGACATTAGTTAGCTTTGCCACCAAGAAACCAAAATAGTTATAATCTAGACATACTAAAAAAAGTAATAGATTGTATTGTGTATCCTTTAACATACTGCATAAATAAGTGTATATCTGAGGGATATTTTCCTGATGAGCTAAAAGTGTCTAGGGTAGTCCCAATAGACAAAAAAGGAGATATTGACTCACCTTCAAGTTACAGACCAATTTCCATAGTCCCAGCTCTCTCTAAAGTGTTTGAATCAGTAATATACCACCAATTATCTGTTTACTTTCAAAATGCATGAATAACTAGCAAATCACAGTATGGTTTTAGGAAAAACTTGTCAACTGTTGATGCTATAGACTCAGCAGTCAAACACATACATCAAGTTTTTGAGGATAAAGGATTTGCTGTTCAATTCACCTTTTGTGATCTAAGTACGCTTTTGACTGTGTAGAGCATAAAATACTCCTAGAAAAAATGGAGTGCTACGGCAGTGGAGGTAACAGCCTTAATCTATTAAAATCGCACCTACAGGGTCGCAAGTGAGCTGTTTGTGTAGGTAAAGAAAAGTACAGTATTGAATTAGTTAAAACAGGTGTATCACAGGGATCTGTACTGGGGCCTTTTATGTTCTCAATAATGATTAATGATCTGCCATCATTCATCAAGTCCATAACAGTACTATATGCAGATGATAAATGATCTGCTATCATTCATCGAGTCCACGACAGTACTACATGCAGATGATACAACTTTCCTTCATTGTACTAATGATTTCAGTAGCTTCAAAGCTTGTGTTGCAGAGACAATGGCTCAAGCAGCCTACTAGTTTAAAGCAAATGGCTTCCTACTGAATGATAACAAAATGCAGCACATAGTTATCAGTGTAAAACAGAAGCCTCCATCAGATTTTCCTAGTTGTGTTAAGTTTTTAGGGGTATATATAGGTGAAAAATTATCCTGGAGCCAACATGAACAATATATTACTGGTAAATTATCTAGAGCGATGTTTCTGTCATGGCGATTTATGGACTGTGTACCTCAAAATTATGTTAGAATGTTGTATTTTGCATTTTTCCCAAGCATCCTAACATATAGTATTATTTTATGGGAGAACTCTAATTCAGTGCGTGACATCCTAATACTACAAAAGAAAAACATTAGGATAATTACTGGTTCTCCATATAAAGCACACTGCAAGCCACTGTTCTGTGAATAAAAAATCATGACTGTAATAAACCTATATATTTACCATGTTTTACTCCACACAAAAAAGAAGTTACTGAAAGCAAAATGTAGAGAAAAGATACATTTCCTCAATGCGAGAAAGAGCAGATGCATTTATACTTCTTACCACAGATGGTCAAAGTCACTTAACAGCTATGAACTGACAGCACAAATTATTTAATGTTGTTGTTGTTGTTGTCTTCAGTCCTGAGACTGGTTTGATGCAGCTCTCAATGCTACTCTACACTGTACAAGCTTCTTCATCTCCTAGTACTTACTGCAACCTACATCCTTCTGAATCTGCTTAGTGTATTCATCTCTTGGTCTCCCTCTACGATTTTTACCCTCCACACTGCCCTCCAATGCTAAATTTGTGATCCCTTGATGCCTCAGAACATGTCCTACCAACCGGTCCCTTCTTCTTGTCAAGTTGTGCCACAAACTCCTCTTCTCCACAATTCTATTCAGGGTCGACAGAAGCGTCCGATCCAACGCGTCGGCTTTGGCCCGTGACGTAAGGGTGTAGTCGTGTGTGACGTCATGACGGTGCGGAGTTTGGTTTGAGTGTGGCTGTCTCCAGTTCTGTTTTATCTTATTTTATTTACTTTTCTGATCTGTTCGTTCTATCTCGTGAGTTTTTTTTTTAAATTTAAAAACACTTATTACTTATTTTAATTATCTGTTCCCTCAAATTTCTGTTTTAGTTTATTATATTTATCTTTCTGATCTGTTCGTTCTATCCCGCGAGATTTTTTTTTTTTTTTTTTAAAAAAGACAAAAAACACTAATCAGCTACTGAAGCATCTTTATCTTCTATGGGTTGCAGGGGTTACGACCCCTGGGGAGGTGGGTGGGTATTCATGCATGGCTGTCTTCACTTACACTTTGTAGCTATGCAAGGCGTCTAAATTTGTTTATATTTAGTTTGCCGCCCACCCAAAACACCCCATTTCCCGCGCTTGTCCCGTTAGTGTCATTAGGCTTCTTGTGGGAAGTGTGTGTGTTTGTTTTTGTTTCCGCCATATTTGTGACGTCATGGGTCAAAGCAGACGGGTGGGATCGGACGCTTCTGTATTTCCTTCTATTCAATACCTCCTCATTAGTTACTTGATCTACCCATCTAATTTTCAGCAATTATTTAATAAGCTTCCACAATATGTACACGAACTAACTGAACATGCATTCAAACAAAAACTGTATGAATGGCTAGTTGCTCACCCATTCTATGACATAAATGATTATTTCAACTGAAATATAATTTTGTAGTATTAATGACATGCCTCTTGTTTTCTTTGAATTAAGTTATATTGTATTATATGCCTGACATGGTCTATTGCTGTAATGGCCTAATGACAATAAAATTACTATTATTATTATTGGGCTTTGCTACAGATCAGTCTGTAACTACAATCTACACATTAAAAATAATATAACAGCAAAATAAATATTATGAATGTTTGGCTCCTGCTGGGTTTGTACCAGTATGTATGACATCTCATTCTATGTCATGAGTCAATGTTCAGTCCTGGTAAGTTCAAATAGCACATTGTTTGCCCAACTTTTAACAATGGCAACCATGTCTAAATTTATTGATAAAAATTTTAATGTCGCTCACTACCATTTGTGTGGTCTGTCACAAGTCCAGATCTTATGCCCTGTGACTTCTTCAAGTGGTTTGGGTGAAAGATGGAACACACAGGAAAGGACTGTGAAATTTACATGAATTAGAGGTAAAGTTATAGTAGGTTGCATTAGATAACCCACATTAAGTCTGTTAGAAAACCCATCCCTAAACAGAAGAAGCTGGTGGGCACCACTAGTTTCTACATTGCATTTTAAGTTTCATAATCCAATTATCTTCACAACTGAAACCACTGATTAGTAATCATTCTGTTCCACATGCTGCCACTCAAACTATAACGCACGATCACACCCTAGATCTATGGAAGAAGTAACTAATGGTGCAAGACAATGATATGTCATTCTCCTATACCTGAATATGGTGTAACACATGGAATGAGTGAACCAGTAATAGTTACTAACTTGGTGAACACAGTTAACAAACCCATCTGCTAAATACAAGATATGGTGACACTGGGATTAAATGCAATTAATAAAAGTAATGCACAAAAACATTTTTAGACGCTAAATATGACTTATTATCCTACATGCTAATAACAATTATGCATTTATTGGCTTACAGTACTGTGTAAGCCAAATAAACAGTGAGCGTGGTTGCTTCTACAAGTTGATCTCGGCACAACCCAGATCGTAAAACTATTTCACACAGCAAACTGGATTGTTTGACAAACAATTGTACAGTCTTTAATAACTTTTCATGGCTTGGGCCGAGCAGTTTGTAGTACTTTATTGAAATTTTTAACGTATTCACTTTGTCTGATTTCCCAGCTTTTCTTTGCCTTGTTTGCTGCTATATTTGGAACCTGGCTTCTTTCTAGTGTTGTTTTCATCCATTTTTTCCCTGACAACACCTTTCGTGCCACTATTTATCCAAATAGTACACAGACATCAATGTGTTTTCTGTATTTTGAAAATTTTTGGTAATGATTTTATACCAGAGTTACAAGTGTTGAACACCAGGTCAATAGAAATTTTTATAAAGTAATCAAATTTCGAACAGTGGTGTAGCTAGAAAGAGGTGATTTCTGCAAAACTGCGTTTTTTGTTAGCAGCCTTACCTGTGCACGACTTTCTTTTGCAGTTTCGATTAAAGATTTACAGGTTTCGAAGTTTTTATCTTTGTCATTCGTGGCTGTAAGCTGACAGACAGCTATTATTTTCCGTTCCATTGTACTTAGTGTGGCAAAACTTCTCTTCGTTGTTGACGATGCGAGACACAAGAACAATCCTAATCTCGTCATGAGTATGTCAAGTTATTAACTCGCAAGCATCGGTTATCTCTCCGCAACACTGTTTCCAAGGTCACTTCGAATGTCCTCTGAGAAGGTTATGTTTACAATACGGAGAATTTAAGATTCAATACAAATATTTACCGGTAAATTACGTTATACGACTTCGACTGTCAGAAAGTGTCATAACAAATGTACTTCGCGCGTCGTCTGATCTGTTTTCCTCAGGGTTGCCAATTAACTCACTAGTCATTTTTGTTTCACGTTCACTGTATATTAATGGCAATCAATATGCTGATGTTGCGAAAAATTAAATTTGGAAAGTTACTTTATAATACGACTGTTTTAAGGAAAAGATACAATAATTTAGCACAATTTTTGAAGAAAGAAATGCCGCTTAATTCTACATCGCATTACGTAGGTCATAGCGCCTTATTTGAATAGTTCGTAAACAGCAACTGGTGCAACAGTTACCTCTAGGTAAAAGTTGAAACAATGGGAGGCATGTAACCTATAGGTCAGAATGAGCACTAACTTTTGCGGCCGGCAGAAAATATGAAGCTTCTGTTAAATCATTTTTTTTTTAAATAAAAGTTAAAAGTTTGTCACTACGAACTGAAAAGGCGCCCCGAGACATTATGGACAAAGATGGGTATTCGGGTGGCGGTGAGTACGAACTAAATTCAACTAATGAAGCCACGAATCATATACTTCAGCCATTTCGTGCGCTGCGGGAGGGGATATATTTCCCATTAAATGTATTTCTTTACAGCGTTTACGGGAATATATGTCCCACTTTGGTACGCTCCTGCCATCTAGCGGGAGTCCACGACACCAGCCGCAGATTCTGTTTACTGAAATAAAGCGTTCAGGACTGTGGAAAGTATATTTCCCACCAAACAACGGTATATTAATGGTTCTTATTTAGTGTAGTTACCACCAAAGTAGTTTCTGGAAGAGGTCTGGGAAGTGTACTTACCACAAGATTAACCTGTCTTTTATGATATGGCACTGACACACTGCGACCTGAGCAAGGTGTTTGATTGCATCTCACACAAGATACTGATTAATAAGCTAAAATGTTATGGTACTGAAGGTGTGGTCCTAGCTATTCTTCAACCCCATCATGAAAACCGAAGACAAATAGTATCAGTCCATGGAGCAATCTCTCAAGAGCAAAAATTAGAGCAAGGTGTACCCCCGGAATCCGTCACAGGACCTCTCCTGTTCCTTACTATGTCAATAATATACGTTGTATCTATGACATTCTACAGTCTGCTGATGATACCACACTGTTTGCCAAGGGAAAACGGCTGAACCAACTCTGTTGGCAGCATTAAAGAGTGGTTCATTGAAAAATAAATGAATCAAGAAAAAACACAACACATGATATGCAGTCTCAGCAACGTTGGCTGCCAGGATAACATTAAGGCTGTCAAACTACTAGGCTTGATGACAGACAGCGAACTGACAATGAACAAGCACACAGAGTATGTGTGTTCGAAGCTCTTTCGTGTTATATACCTGCTAATAACACTAAAAGGTGTGTTAACCGACCAGTACCTATTAACAGTTTATTATGCACTCTTTCATAGCCATATTAATTATAGTCTGCTGTTATGGGGACAATCTCCAGGTTGTAGAGAGGTGTTAAAAAAAAGGAAGAAGAAGAAGAGGAAGGGTGCACAGGACTTGAAGAACACTCATTATATTCTATTGAAAAATTGTTCAAGATTGACCAAAGTGAATGGACAAAATAATATTGACATAATATGTTGTATCTGCCCTTATTGTGAATACTTTTCTGTATGCTGTATAAAATTGTGACCAAATCTTATATATGTATCCCTGACACAGTCTGTCCAGTCATGGCTGGTAAATGACTCAGACCTAGTAATAAAGTAATATGGTCCCAGGGAAGCATACTTAACCACCAACTTATGGATATCCCATAGCTTTTGGGAATACGTCTTACCACCTCTGTCTATGCCAAGCATCTTATGGTTGTACAGGGCACGAGGTGTGTGAAAACTCCAGCAATAATCATTTTCTGTTTTTCATGGGATCACTTCTATTGTCAGAACACATTACTTCTCTTCTGTAATATACATTACTGTGACCTGTATCAGCTCATACCCTTATTGCGTGACAAAGTTTCTAGGAGTGTTTTCACAGTCTGGTAAGTAAACTTTAATACCAGTAACAAATATAATTTGAAAACTGGTTTATCATTTTTTAAAGGAAAACGACAAAGAATAATGTATATATGTGCATACAAAGACATACACGCCAGAAGAAGCATTGGAGTTGCTGTTTCCACAACTTACCAATCCTGAGGACTACAAAATAGGAAGTGATTAGAACTGGGTTTCCATCTGAGCTCTTGATATTCATACAAGTCGTTCTCTTATCTCCAAAGGTCTCTTTAATTTTCCTGTACGCGGTATCTATCTTACCCCTAGTGAGATAGGCCTAAGCAGATTCAGAAGGATGTAGGTTGCAGTAGGTACTGGGAGATGAAAAAGCTTGCACAGGATAGAGTAGCATGGAGAGCTGCATCAAACCAGTCTCAGGACTGAAGACCACAACAACAACAACAAAAGCTACAGAAAATGAATTTGTTTTAGACATTGTGCAAGGACCCTGATCCATGTTTTGTTCCACAGCCTGATATCAATAATAGTGTACATGGTTCCTGCACTATGGGTGTTGAGATTTCTAGTGATGGTACCATAAGTACAGAAGAAGATCCATTGGCAGAAGAGGAATGGTCTGGTAACATTGCTGTTTTTGACTTTCTTTGATGTGTATACACAACAAGAATCAGTTGTTAACCGCCCACTTAAAAAAAAAAAAAAAAAAAAAAAAAACAAAGACAGCACTGAGCCGGACTACTTCCTTTCTTTATTTACAGTTGTGATGCTAGAGCATGTGGTTCAGCAGACAAATCTGAATGCAGAGCAATTAAGAAAAAATGGTAGTCTGGCCAGACCGTACGTGAGGTGACAAACAACTGGACAAGTTTAACTAATAGACGAGTTACAGGCCTAGATTGGAATGAATATCTTGATGGGTATCATTGTGTTACCCAGGATGGTGCACTACTGGAGTTCAGAACCTGCTTTAGCTAATCCTTATAAATTGCAGCCTATGAAATGCAAACATTTCAAAAAGTTATGTGAAACTATTCACATAAATGACAATACATTGAATCCGCCATGATAAACTTCATAAGGCCAGATCTCTGACAATCTTTCTAAACAACACAATTTGTAAGCCATACACTGCCAGTAAGTTATTGGTTGTGGATGAAAGCATGATACCTTTCAAGGGATGGACATCACTCAAGCAGTACATGCCTTTGAAGCCAGTCAAACGAGGATACAATGTGTGCTGTTTAGCACAAAATTTGATATTTACATAGGAAAAATCAGCCGATGGATGTACTGAAAAGTTTCTGGGAGAGTGTGTAGTCATTAGCCTAACCAAAGACCTGAAACATAGTAACAATATGGTAGCATTTGACAACTTCTTCACCACTGTGAATCTAATACAAACACTATTGAAGATAGCAAACCGAAAGGGTTGCCTCCAATGATGAAAGAGAAATCTACCATGAAAAGAGGAGACTTTCAGTTCCAGTGTAAACATGGTCCTGCAGCTATAAAATGGATGGACAGTAAACCTGTCACTATTCTGACAACTTTGGACAACCCTACAGACACCACATTTGTCTCAAGGAAGAATAAGGGTGGTACTGCCAGCAATATTACTTGTCCACAAGCTGTAGCAACAGACAATAATATAGTGGGAGGTGTAAACCACTTTGATCAACTTAGAGAACGTTATGCAATTGGTCGACATTCTCATAAGTGGTGGCATCATATTCTCTACTTCCCTCTAGACATGGTGCTTATAAATGCATTTATATTGCACGAAACTAATACAGGACAAGAATAATATGAAGATCAATTGAACTTTTAATTATTAGTCGCAAAACATTTGATAGATGGCTTCACATTCCGCACAGAGAAAGACCACTCAGTAAACCTGTTAACCAAGAATACTGTATCCAATCATGTTCAACTGCCAAAAGTAAGATATCAAATACCTATGTTGGGAAAAACATACAGATGATGCCGAAAGTCTTTTACAAAAGCTGGAAACAAGAACAAAATACATATGCTGCTCCTGCAAAGTGCCCCTGTGTATTGAACCATGCTTCCACCAGTATCGTGGAAAATAAAAATGATTGTGATAGCCATTTGAACACTTGCTGTAAAAAGAAATATTACTTGTAAACCAAGATTAAATTGTTCACATAGAACATAAACCACTTCTAAACTTAAAATGTAATTATTTTCCAACAGGAATGGGAAACAACTCTTGGATTTCTGTGCCAGTATGGGTTTGGTAATCACATACTCCTTTTTTAAACATAAGAACATCTCACAGCCACATGATAGCTGGCCATCATTTTGTTAATGGTGATGGTGTGATATTCTGAGAGTAGGTGAACTACTACACTTGTAGGACTGAACCAAAGACTATGAAGGTTCTGTGACAAGCTGGCTGTGACTTCCTGGGCTTGTGCCATAGGGTTCAGAACTGTAGGGTCCTCCTAAATGAGTCAGGTGTGCACTACACATTGGAGGCTGCTACTAAGGGAACTGACGGTGTGTGGGGTGCACACAAGGGTTTTTTAGATTAGGAGACTTTCAATCCAGACCAGATAACAATAGCTGTATAAAACCCAGAAGTATCAGTGTAAGATCGAAAGAAAGGCCATCCATAGGCAAATGAACCATGGCCTTGCTGTCGGTGGGGAGGCTGGCATGCCTCAGCGATACAGATAGCTGTATAAAAGTGCAACCATAACGGAAGGGTGTCTGTTGAGCGGCCAAACAAACATGTGGTTCCTGTAGAGGGGCAGCAGCCTTTTCGACAGTTGCAGAGGCAACAGTCTCGATGATTGACTAATCTGGCATTGCAACATGAACCAAAACCACCTTGCTCTGCTGGTACTGTGAATGGCTGAAAGCAAGAGGAAACTACAGCCTTAATTTTTCACGAGGACATACTGCTCTACTGTATGGTTAAATGATGACAGCATCCTCTTGGGTAAAATATTCCAGAGGTAAAATTGTCGTCCATTTGGATCTCTGGGTGGAGACTAATCAGGAGGACATCATTATCAGGAGAAACAAAACTGGCATTCTACAGATCAGAACTGGAATGTCAGAGACCTTAATTGGGTAGGTAGGTAAGGAAATTAAAGAAGGGAAATGGATATGTTAAAGTTAGATATAGTGGGAATTAGTGAAGTTCAGTGGCAGGAGGAACAGGACTTGTGGTCAGGTGAATAATGAGTTAAAAGTACAAAATCAAATAGGGATAATGCAGACATAGGTTTAATAATGAAAAAAAAAGAAATAGGATCACAGATATGAACAGCACAGTGAAAGCATTATTGTAGTCAAGCTAAGACACAAGGCCCACTTCCACCACAGTAGTACAACTTTCTATGCGAACTATCTCCGCAGATGAGGAGAAGATTGAAGAAATGTACGATGAAATAAAAGAAATTATTCAGATAGTTACTGGACAAGAAAATTTAATGATCATGGGGGAATGGAATTAAAATGCATGAAAAGTTAAAGAAGGAAAAGTAGTAGGTGAATATGGGCTGGGGAAAAGGAATGAAAGAGGAAGCCGCCTGGTAGAATTTTGCATGGTTAATGACACTTACTTTAAGAATCACAAAAGACGGTATATACATGGAAGATACCAGGAGACACCTTAAGGTTTCAGATCGATTCTATAATGAAGACCACATGGAAAGAAGGGGTAAGTCCATTTTATAGATTTTTCAGGAGAGCAGTTTTAAAGTTCAAAATGTTACAGTTCCATTGGTTATTGAAGTATGCTTTTGTAATTTATATAGTACATTCAACGACCTTTTCTTTAGGATTCCTTAAAAGTTGAAAAACAAAAAACAATATAAAAAACGGGATTCTGTATATCTTTTTATCTGATTGTCTATTTTTTAATTTCTTTGTATAATGTACTAATTAGATTGTAAGTCAGAATGTAATGTGATATTGGGATGATACTTCACTATAAAACTTCCCTGCAACTCCCTTGACAAAGACCTATTCAGCTTTGAATCTCGTCATTATTGTACAGGATATGTTCATTACTAATCAGATTTTAGTAACAATATTGTTTATCAATATTTTGTTTTTATTTTCATTGAACTTGTATAAATTATAATGATTAATACGCCCATGTCTCAACTTTTGTATCTTTAAATCACCTGTTATACAACTACAAACAATTGTTCAATAAATGGTTACAACACATACATTAAAAATACAGTTAATAGGATGTAATTTCAGTTATCAGCATAAATCACAATTTTTATAAACCATAGTCTTCATTTCTCACTTTTTACTAATTACAAACAAATAACACAAAACGCTCGTGGAAATCGGGTTTTCTGCCGGATATCAGCGTCTTCCAAACACGATATTTCGACGTCATTACTTGACGTCTTCATCAGGTGTTCCCTGAGAACAGGGAACATCTGATGAAGACATCAAGTAATGACATTGAAATATCGTGTTTGGAAGACGTTGATATCCAGCAGAAAACCCGATTTCCACGAGGTGTCATCAAATCGCCGGGAAAGTCTAAGAGATTACAACTGGGCACCTGTGTCACAGAACATTTTCAGTTCTTGCAGATCACGATACTTTTCCTTGGTGGTAGGTAGCAGTCCTGAAACATTGGACATGCAACCTCTTATTAGCATGGTATCTCAATGATTTTGTAATAATTAAGCAGGACCTGCTATTTCACACACTGATATGATCTAGCTTCATTTCATTACTATGACTAAAATCTCTGCCAACCTACCTTCGTAACAGGTTGAAGGGGACACAAACTCTCCTCCTGCAAGTTCTGGTTCCTCTGCCATTCGTCCAGCAGTAGTAGTAACAACTGATGTGATCCAAGATCCGTTGTGTCACGACATATGATAAGCCTTGGATGGTGATGTTCCATCTTCATCTCCTTAATAATTTGTGATGGGAATGGACATTTTGGTCTGTATCCTGGTTGCAAGAAATCAGTCCAATGACGTATCACTGAGCCATCAACTTCAACAGCCTAAAAAGGAGTGGGTTTCGCATGCATGTCTTTAATTATGTCTGTCCAGTCCTTTGGGAGCTCAACTTTTATTCTACGCCTGATGAGGCCCAAGTATTTGTCGCTTTCCAGATACAAATGTCCTCTTACTTGGAATGTCACACAAATTAATTCAAATCACTTTGCATGATGGACAAGATAATGGATGAACTTGAAAAGGGTGTAAGGTTTTTTTTAGGATCCGGAAGTGAAGCAACGTAATGATGCGGCAAAGAAACTACTTCATTTGAACCTTTCTTCCCAACAGTTTCAGGATACACATAAAACACTGCATTACTGTCTGTGTCGATGTATGTTAAATAGATATAGAGAAAGCTGTCACTTATAATAGACAATGTTGGTGCTGATGTTTGGACATGGAAGATTTTGTTGGAAATCCATACATATTGATTCTGTATTTGTAAACCTTCTGCTCATCTGACAAAATTGTCTTTTACACTGATAGAATACATCAGCTTTATGATGGTGCAGTTCATATTCAATCTTCTCTCTCTTAATATTGCTTTGAACGTCTGATCTTTCCTTTCCATCTAATACATTTATTTATTTATTGTATTTTTTTTTTTTTTTTTTTTTTGCATGGAGACTCAACTGGTGTCTTTTGCAAACGTCATAGCATTTTTTTACAAGTTTAGTACTATATATATATATATATATATATATATATATATATATATATCTAAAAACAAAGATGATGTGACTTACCAAATGAAAGTGCTGGCAGGTCGACAGACACAAACAAACACAAACATACACACAAAATTCAAGCTTTCGCAACAAACTGTTGCCTCATCAGGAAAGAGGGAAGGAGAGGGAAAGACGAAAGGAAGTGGGTTTTAAGGGAGAGGGTAAGGAGTCATTCCAATCCCGGGAGCGGAAAGACTTACCTTAGGGGGAAAAAAGGACGGGTATACACTCGCACACACACACGTATCCATCCACACATATACAGACACAAGCAGACATATATATATATATATAATAGAAGGAAACATTCCACGTGGGAAAAATTATATATAAAATCAAAGATGAGGTGACTTACCGAACGAAAGCGCTGGCAGGTCGATAGACACACAAACAAACACAAACATACACACAAAATTCAAGCTTTCGCAACAAACTGTTGCCTCATCAGGAAAGAGGGAAGGAGAGGGGAAGATGAAAGGAAGTGGGTTTTAAGGGAGAGGGTAAGGAGTCATTCCAATCCCGGGAGCAGAAAGACTTACCTTAGGGGGAAAAAAGGACAGGTATACACTCGCACACACGCACATATCCATCCACACATACAGACACAAGCAGACATCTATGTCTGCTTGTGTCTGTATGTGTGGATGGATATGTCTGCTTGTGTCTGTATGTGTGGATGGATATGTGCGTGTGTGCGAGTGTATACCTGTCCTTTTTTCCCCCTAAGGTAAGTCTTTCCGCTCCCGGGATTGGAATGACTCCTTACCCTCTCCCTTAAAACCCACTTCCTTTCGTCTTCCCCTCTCCTTCCCTCTTTCCTGATGAGGCAACAGTTTGTTGCGAAAGCTTGAATTTTGTGTGTATGTTTGTGTGTCTATCGACCTGCCAGCGCTTTCGTTCGGTAAGTCACCTCATCTTTATATATATATAATCCCGGGAGCGGAAAGACTTACCTTAGGGGGAAAAAAGGACAGGTATACACTCGCACACACGCACATATCCATCCACACATACAGACACAAGCAGACATGATTGGAATGACTCCTTACCCTCTCCCTTAAAACCCACTTCCTTTCATCTTCCCCTCTCCTTCCCTCTTTCCTGATGAGGCAACAGTTTGTTGCGAAAGCTTGAATTTTGTGTGTATGTTTGTGTTTGTTTGTGTGTCTATCGACCTGCCAGCGCTTTTTTTTATATATATATATATATATATATATATATATATATATATATATATATATATATATATATATATATATATATATATATATATATAAAGATGATGTGACTTACCAAATGAAAGTGCTGGCAGGTCGACAGACACACAAACAAACACAAACATACACACAAAATTCTAGCTTTCGCAACCAACGGTTGCCTCGTCAGGAAAGAGGGAAGGAGAGGGAAAGATGAAAGGATTTGGGTTTTAAGGGAGAGGGTAAGGAGTCATTCCAATCCCGGGAGCGGAAAGACTTACCTTAGGGGGAAAAAAGGACGGGTATACACTCGCACACACACACATATCCATCCACACATATACAGACACAAGCAGACATATTTAAATATTTGTCTTTAAATATGTCTGCTTGTGTCTGTATATGTGTGGATGGATATGTGTGTGTGTGCGAGTGTATACCCGTCCTTTTTTCCCCCTAAGGTAAGTCTTTCCGCTCCCGGGATTGGAATGACTCCTTACCCTCTCCCTTAAAACCCAAATCCTTTCATCTTTCCCTCTCCTTCCATCTTTCCTGACGAGGCAACCGTTGGTTGCGAAAGCTAGAATTTTGTGTGTATGTTTGTGTTTGTTTGTGTGTCTGTCGACCTGCCAGCACTTTCATTTGGTAAGTCACATCATCTTTGTTTTTAGATATATATTTCCTACGTGGAATGTTTCCCTCTATTATAACCATATATATATATATATATATATATATATATATATATGGTCTGTTGTTTTTAATTTTGTTCTTTGTCTGTAGTAGCAGTCTTTATTTCTTGTATTATAGGCATGCATATCGGAGCACTTTGTTTCTTTGTTTTGATGTGTCACAAAAAATATAATTAATTTGTAAAGATACAGTGAGTAGACTGTGAGGTATTTATGATGAACAAAGATTTCCCTGCATGAATCTCTATACCCTAATCCATGGATAATTCTGATTGCTCTTTTCTGTAGGGTTAATATTCTGTTCATATGTATCTCGGCAGCACAACCCCATATCTCTATCCCGTAATTAATCTGTGGAAAAATGGTTCTATAATAAATTGTTTTTAATGTCTGATGTGGAACTACATTTGATAACTGGCTGATTAGATGTAATGAACTGCTAATTTTATTGCATAAAAATTTGATATGATTTACCCATCTTAGATTTTCATCTAGGTGAATACCTAGAAATCTGCAGCCTTCTGTGTCCACTACTTCAATTTCACCTATGTTACTGATAGAGGTTTGGTGTGAGTTTGTAAGTTTAAATGGCAATAACTGAGATTTACTGATATTAACTTTCAAACCTTGATCTTGGAAATAAGTAGTTATTTGTGGTAGCCCTCAGTGGCTACCAACATTAACTCATCATTTTGTTTACCAAGAAATAACAGTGAGGTATCGTCTGCATAGGTTACCAATTGGGAGTTGAAAGGTTGCTCTATATCATTTATGTACACTAGGAAAAGGAAAGGGCCCAAAATTGAGCCCTGGGGTACACCTTGTGTGACTGTCTCATATTTGGACTGGCAATTAATGATCTGATTATTGATTTTGTAAGTCAGCATTGTACACTGCATGTGGTTAAATAAATATGTAGCCAGCAATTGCATGGATGCAGCATTTACATTGTATGACTCAAGTTTACTTAAAAGTAACTCATGGTTTACCGAGTCAAAGGCTTTAGTAAGGTCTAGAAATATGCCAGCTGTTTGCATGAGTGAGCTGTGCCTCTAGAGCTTTGAAAGTTACAGAAAACTTATCACTAGTACTGCGTGTATCACTTCGAGGGAAACCAAATGAGATATTAAATTTTGTATTAAATATTTTATGATAAGTTTCATATAATACAGGAAAAGTAGAATGTTTCTCTTGAAACATCTTCTTGATTGTGAGTTCTTCAGGCAAATAGAGTTTCTGTGTTTTATTTATGCTGTAATGACTGGACTGCCCTTTAAATGACCTGATGTGAGCACAGATGTTTTGCTCTGTTTTTGTTGAAAGTTTATGAACTTGGTTTCCGTATTTCCCTCGTTTGTCAACTGGCACCATACCTTCATTTTTTAAGGAATTCCGGATAGTTTCTAACTTTTTCCTTGAAACATCATGCAGTAATATAAAGGCCTTTTGTCAAACAGAAAATTCTTTCACAGTATTGTCTCTCATTATTCTGACCTTATAATGAAATGTATAATAACACAAATTAGCTACTGTTCCATCTCTGCAAGGCCTTAGGTGTTGTACATTGTCAACAGAAATCAGTCCTGTCAGGTGACAACTTTTCTTATTCCAGTCCTTCAGCAAATTGAAATTAGATATTAATGTAGACTTCTCTGCATCAGTTAGCAAATCAGTACAATCCTTCTTGAGTTACAATGCTATTTACTATTACTACTTCATGTGACACTGTTCTTAGCTTTTTAGATACTTTAGATTGTCTACCATAGCTCTGTCTTTTTCTAGACTTATCACTGCAGATTGACTCTGGATATTCCATCACCAGTTGAAACACCAACCTTAGTTGGATTTTACATGAAGTGCTGGGGCGATTGTCAAGGCTGCTCTGTGTTAGTACAAATCATGACACGAAATTCAGTTCCATCACAGCACAAAGCAAAGAAGCTAATGTCAAATCTACTCTGTGTTAGCTTTGACAATACATAAAAAAGATCAACAATGACATCACATTTAAAAATGTCAACAATGAGACTTCCATAAAAGCAGACAAAAAAATCAATACAGCTCAGAAATCTGCACCTGCTGGACTTCACCCTTTCTCTCTGTGTATTTGATGGACTTGACCCGTTTTCTCCATGTACACCATATTTTAATCTGGATATAATTCCACGACTATACTCATCACATTCATTTAAGTTCACCCACTTGACAGTGCATCTGATGAACTCCACACTCATACCACAAACTCATTTTCATAAAATTTGGACTTAACTCTTTCTTTATGTGTAGTCTTCATAGTGCTAAGACAGAGACTTTGGAACTAGGTTTTAAGCTGTACAACATTTTCAAGAGGAGATGCGGACTCTGACCACATGCAGATTAAAACTGAAGAAACTACAAAAGGGCAGGATTTTAAGGAGATGGGACTTGGATAAACCGAAAGAACCAGAGGTTGTACAGAGTTTCAGAGGGAGCATTAGGGAACGATTGATAAGAACATGGGAAAGGAATACAGTAGAAGAAGAATGGGTAGCTTTGAGAGATGAAATAGTGAAGGCAGCAGATGATCAAATAGATAAAAAGATGAGGGCTAGTATAAATCCTTGGTTAACACAAGAGATATTGAATTTAATCAATGAAAGGAGACACTATAAAAATGCAATAAATGAAGCAGGTTAAAGGCAATATAAACATCTAAAAAAATGAGATCGACAGGAAGTGCAAAATGGCTAAGCAGGAATGGCTAGAGAACAAATGTAAGGATGTAGAAGCATATATCACTAGGGAAGATAAATGCTGCCTACAGGAAAATTAAAGAGACCTTTGCAGAAAAGAGAACCATGTGTATGAATATCAAGAGCTCAGATGGAAAACCAGTCCTAAGCAAAAAAGGGAAAGCAGGAAGGTGGAAGGAGTATATAGAGGGTCTATACAAAAGACATGTACTTGAGAGCAATATTATGGAAATGGAAGAGGATGTAGATGAAGATGAGAAGGGAGATAGGATATTATGTGAAGAATTTGACAAAGCACTGAAAGATCTAAGTCGGAACAAGGCCCCAGGAGTAGACAACAGCCTGTTAGAACTACTGATAGCCTTGGGAGGGCCAGCCATCTGGTAATATGCACGAGAAATGTGAAATACCCTCAGACTTCAAGAAGAATATAGTAATTCCAATTCCAGAGAAATGTAGGAACTCGCAAAGCAAAACTGACCCTATGAATTCTCATACAATATAGGTTAAAGGCAAACCTATGTTTATAGGATTTGTAGACTTAGAGAAAGATTTTGACAATGTTGGCTGGAATACTCCTGTTGAAATTCTAAAGGTGGCACAAGTAAAATATAAAATACAGGAACAAAAAGGCTATTCATAATTTGTATAGAAACCTGATGGCAGTTAAAAGAGCCGGGAGAGGGGGGAGGGGAGGGGGGCACGAAAGGGAGACAGCGATTGAGAAGGGAGTGAGACAGGCTTGCAGCCTATCTCAGATGTTGTTCAATATGTATATTGAGCAAGCAATAAAGGAAACAAAAGAAAAAATTGGTTTTGCCTGAAGCACTACCTCTGCCTGACATAACCGCAGACACAGTGGCAAAGTCCTTTATACACACATGGGTGTCATGTTTCAAGAACCCCCTGCAACATCACCACTGATTGCAGGAGGCAGTTCACACAGTGTTTATTCAAGAATCTTGCGACAATAATGGCATGGTGGAGCGATAATACAGGTCTCTACAAGCTGCCATCATTTACCTCTCTGCAACTTGGTCTACTGCTCTACTCTGCCTCTACTCCTCTTTGGTCTGCGGGTGGCTCACAAGGTGGATTTGGTCACATCCACCACCAAACGGACAGGCCACACCCCCTGCCACGCACAACCTACATTCCAGCCTATGTGCTGCAGCTCCTTGCCTCTATGAGCACCTGTGCCAGTGCCTGCCATGTGACATTGCCAGCCTTTCATGCACTGGGATCTCAGCACACACACACACACACACATGTGATGCTCTGGGTGGATGCCTGCCAGTTGCTGCTTCACCCGTAATGGGGAGCCCCCATCTCATCTTCTCATTTGCCACAAAGACATTCTCCTCGCAGCTCCAAGGCACCCTCAGCAGGGCCTGAAGTCGGTATACATGCTCGACCTCCCGAGCCCGTGTGTGCCCCCAAACATCGAGACTGAGATGGCACCGAGCAACGAAGACAGCAGCTCACCCAGCGATCTTTGTGGCGACCTTTGGAACCCCAGGGTGGAGGTTGCCTTGCTGTTCATGCCAGCAATCACCTTGACAGAGCCACTGATGACGTCAGCCACACCGCATCCTGGACATTCCCAGCTGCCAAGGCCAAGTCACCATGCAAAAGCACTGTGTCCCTGGCACTGAGGGGCTGTTTGACGCTGCAACAGCACTTGGCGTGCAGCTCACAGCAACGTGTGCGCTCGTCTACAAGCTTGAGGCACCCGCAGTGGATGCCCACAGCCAGTGGTGGCTGTTGTGTAAGAGCACATGAACACGCAAACTTTGACACCTTGCATATTTATTGCTTATTTTTCTTTGAATGCTGTTAAATGTAATGTAGATGTGGTAATCTGAAATACACGGTGTTAAATCTACTGCAATGTGCTCCATTGCGCCTCTAGAATCTGTGAAACGTGGCATCAGGATCGCAAGCACGTCTTCACTAGTACATGTTTTAAGGAGCTTCTGCACGTGTGCAACTGGCATGATGTAATTGCCTTATGGGCCAAATACATATAGATTTAATAAACAGTGTGGACTACTAGCCCTTACCACTCAACTACAAGCTTATGTCAATGCCACCAGGTGGGAGCACACCGCAGCACTCTTTTATCCACATTTGCTTGGCATAAATCCCACACTAGATGGTAGCATACCCCACAGATATGCCAATTCACTCATTATATAGAAAAATTTGATTGGACATGAGGATATGTTAGAGTCTGCGGGCTTTCTAAAAACTACGCACCCTCCGACTCAACATTGCAATATTAAAAGTTTTGGCTGGTTTTGTTGTCTAGGGGCTGGGATATGTAGTTGTCGCATTACGAGCCAAATACTGCTGTTTCTACAGTATCTGATAAGAATAAACACAGTAATCGAACAGTCAAAGGTTTCTATCTCTCGGCAATTGCGAATTATGAATGTGACATATAAATTTATAAATGAAAGATTGCAATTAAATATAATTTGCCGGTACTATCTTAATGACTTTAAATGATGGGTATGATAGAAATACTTTTGAGAATGCAGTATACTTCTGCACAACACTTATTGGTGTCAATGGTCCAGCAATTAAATAAAATATAAGATCAATAACAGGGAAACAATAGATTCCTACAGCACATAATTAGTTATGAACAACAACACAACTCACGAGATATTCACATCTAAACACACACTACGTCTTCACTGTAGAAGCTACGGAAATCAAACAAGACCACAGTCGCCACTCCAAAATATTTTTATCCTCCGCGACCACGCGCAAACTGCTCCACTGTCAAAGCCTTTCTGCCGACTGTTCGTGTGTCGCACTGTATTGTCCATGTCCAGCACTCATTACCGTGTCCTGTGCTGTACCATCTCTCGCACTGCCCTGTTCCTAACTACCTTGTGTCCTCTCCGGAAATGATGCTCCCATCCAGTCTCCCCGTTCACGAGTACTGTGATTGGCTAGAGCGCTCGTGCCATGTCTTCAAACCAATGCACCCATACACATATTTAAGCACATGCGAAATACAGGATTTACATTTAAATAACTTGAAATTAAATAAATGTTCCTATGGCTGGACCATAAACACGCTCCAACACACATTATTAGATACATAAACATATTAAATAAACATATATCAAAGGAATATAACAAAAGATAGGCCAGTAGCCTAATGTCTCTGTGCTTTCGAAACACATTATATATTTAACCAATTTCTTCATGAATTGTATATAATGGATATAAACAAAGACATCGATGAATCAATATATTTATCAGCATGCTGCTACCATTTTTTTGTCTAACTGTGGAGTAATTATGGCCTGATGCAATCGATAGTAATCGGCCACTTTGACCTCCAATAACTCATATACTACTTAAGTTATATGCCTGTAATTCATACCAATTTAGGTTTACACTAATAGCTTTCTAAAGACACGGCTATCGACAAAATCGATGAGTGAAGTGTTTATATTTTGGAAATTTGTTGCTGGGTGTTATTTGTATAATTTACTGTTCGATACTAAACTTTAAACTAATAGAGATATTGAAATCTCATTACACCATCCGAATAATCGTGCAAATAATGGTAATCTACATGTTTCTTTTTGAGGGATCATGATTCTTCTGGCTACTATTAATTTCTGTACGAACTGTGAAATGTCTGCCATTAAGGTTTCACAAAGTCCGCCACCTTTGGCACTCCTGGCATAGAGATCTCCTTCATCGACACAAAGCACCGTCCTCATCACAGCAGAATTCCCAGCCACGCACTGAACCATGAGCTGGGGCTAACCCTCTCATCCGGCTAACGTTTGGCACCACGTGTTTGCTGCCGTGCCCCGGCTTTGACAAGCGTCCTATGCGTCCGCCCCAGTTCCGAACATATAACATTTCCAGGGCGTCACAACTCGCCCATTACCTCACAAGTTATAATGACAGAAAAACCTATTTTGTGGAATTCTGAATGATATATAGTACATTTAGTTTTGGATTTTTCCATACACTAATCCATTTCAGGCACTAAGAACGATAAAGCACATCATCATTGATTGTGGGACTGTAGCGTTTATTCATGCTTCTGACATCTGTTGATGTTATAGTGGATCAGGTTTATCTGTACTGTGGGCTCACATTGTACGTATATCTGAACATTCATGAAAAACAGTTTCACTGATTTCTCTGATATTTACTTAAAAATGGGGGTCAAAAACTGTGTGCTTTTGACTCTTATTGCTCTCAGCACCTCGTTTGTATTCCAGTCAAAGGACCACATTGGTAGATATTATGACTTGAATTTAGTAATTTCCGAAAACAGCAGTTTGTGTTTGGAGTTGGTTGTTCACTGTGCAGCAATCTGCTTTCATGTGCAGTGTCAACATGAACTCTGTTGAACCTGTATTAAGCACTAACAGAAAACAAAATTACCAGGGAAATTTAGTTGCAAAGCAAGTAGGGCCTCCCAGACCAGATCTGTTGTCTGAGAAAGTAGCGAAATCAAATAAGTGTGACACAAGCAAACATTTAACAAATAAGTGTATAATACATGTAAGATGTGTGGGTGCAACCTAAGAATACTTGATTTTCAGCCCAGAAGTTAATTCGTTAACTAACACATGAATTGGGAATCCTGTAAATTTGTCCGAAAAGCTGTGTGGCAACACAATGCAGTGCAAGCCACCCATCTGCTTCAGCAGATGACACACAGATCAGCTGCAAGCAAAGCAGTCTAAGTTGCAGAATCTCTCTTCGCAATGGACTGCCTTGCTCCAGCTCTGAGGTTTCTCCGGAGAAAAGCATGTGATGAAAAGAACCCCTTACCGTTACTTCCCATACTGACAGCAAACAACTGACAGCTCACCCAAGTGGGATAGTGTTTAACAGTGAGTGTATTGCGCTGCGTGAACTTGGAAGAGGGGACTGGCCACAAGGTGCAGTAGCCATATTCTGGACGCAGATGGGTGCAGAGAAGGTGGTGCTTCTGCAATGCACCCTTCGCTTGGACAATGATTGTTGGCATCAGCAAACCGTGCTGAGGGCTAGTGGCAGTATTAAAATTTTGTTCGTATGGACCAATTTGATACTGATGTTTTCACGCAGCTGTGGCAATTTCATGGGATGTAGGTTACTTCCGCATCATGGAATTCTTAGTAACCGATCTACACACTTTATCCTAGTATTTTGATAAGGTACAGAATTGCTGTATATAATTTTTGGCCTTTACAATTTGTTACTTTCCACTCACTGCAACCTTCCGTTCAGTGAGGCTACTGTGTTCTATAGGAATTATATCCCTTGTGCCCATTCTTATTGCTATATAATTTTACTGTGCTAATGTTCTCCTGGTTAATTTTTATGTAATTGTGTTCTGTTCCAATAAAGGAACCAGAAAATGACAATCACTTGCCATGTCCTGTTCGATTTTTTCCTGCTAATGCCTGCACGTACTAATTCACCATAGGCAGCTTATGTGTACAAGGTTTGTGAGGAACGCATTTCCCCACAATATGGTTAAATCAAATTCTTACATGCTTAACTAAAACAAAATCAGTATTAAATTTGACACCTGTATCGTTATTAAGTAGAATGTAGTTACTGACTTTACCAATTGTTTTTATTGTAGTCTATTGTACTGGTTGGTTATAACTAAACTTTTCCTATGAAATATGTTATAAATGGAAACCAATTACTGTATGAGTACCAAACTCGGTAGCATTTATGTCCAGAGTATGGGGTGCATGATAATGTCCAGAGTATTGGGTGCATGATTTCCATGCATCATAGCGCCACTGTCCAGTTCCAACTATGGCCACCAGGTGCCATGATCAGTCATTGTGATTCATAGTCTTACACATCTGACCAGTTGCAGTGCACTCATTGACAGGTCAACATGAGCTTGGACAAAAGGAGCAGGGCATTATTGGTGAAGCTCTATTATCAAAACGACTGTAATGCAGCAGCTGCACTTCGAGAATATCACCAGCTGAAAGGATTACAGAAGGGTCCTCTTTCTCCATATGCTGTGTGGAGCATGATGAACAAGTTTGAATGAACTTGAGAACTGGGCACCGCTCCAGGAAAAGGCCAACGACTGGTTGCTGTTGCTATGGCAGACAACACTGTGTGCAATTCCCGATCATCACACAGTGCATGTTCTGTGTCATGGAAATTGAACATTCCATGGACCACCATACAGAAGATGCTCTGAACCAATCTCAAATGTATCTGCACAAAATCCGTATCATACAGCAGCTTGCAACACATCCCGCAGATAGACAAAGCTCATTTTTCTCTGATGGATGAGTTGAACGCACAGAACTGCTGAGTGTGGGGACCTCACCTCCAGTCACTGCGCACGAAGTTCCTCTGTATGGTGAAGGTGTCACCATATAGTGGCCTCACGGCTACATTCATCATTGGCCCACTCTTTTTTTGAAACATACTGGTGCTCAAGGACCAAAGATGTGCAGTGTGATTGACCAGCATTACTGACATATGCTTCCCAGCATGTCATACCCGCCCTATTGGAGAGAGACACAATGAACTCAAACAGTTTTCATGCAAGGTCGGGCCCCACTGCACGTTGTTCGTGACGTTCACCTGCTTCTCCAAAACACATTTGGAAACTATCGAATTATCAGCCAATTGTTTCCATATGCTTGGCCAACAATGATCACCTGATCTCACTCCGTGTGATTTCTGGTTATGGGGCTACCTGAAGGACAGGGTTTACCAGGGGAACATCCACACAAGTGTTGATCTGAAGTACAGCATATCAGAATCCAATCCTGCACTTTCAGACTCTTCTGGACACTGATGCCACATATTGAGCCCCTTTTGTAGCAGTAATGGTACCGATATGTAATGGTATCATGTACCGTAGCAGTACATTTAAAGTGTTTCAATTGAATCGATTCTGCATTATTTCTCTTCCCCATGTCCCTGAAATTAATGCTACCAAGTTTGGTCCACATACAGTAATTAGTTTCCATGTTAAAACATGTTAAATAGGGAAAGTTTAATTACCACCACCATCACCATCACCATCACCAGACAACAACTCAGCAGTCTGAGAGTTCACACCTGACAATCACTCAGTCAACATATCTGAATGAAGTCCTCACTCCAGCAGGAATGTTCGCAGTTAAGGTTTGTTACCATGTAAAAGTCAGTTTCTGTCTCTAGTGCAATTGCAGTTGACCATTATAAAGACTTTAAAAAGTCACCTTGAACACCATCCAGCTGTATTACAAATTAATATAAATTTTGAGTGTTCATAATTATTCAGTGAATGACTCTAAAAAACAGTCTCTAATTATCCATGTTTGATAAAATGATGTTTTGATGAAGATTCGTCATTAATAGATACTTGACAGAGGGCTTCATTATGTAAATACATTAATGAAGTCCTCTGTCAAGTATCTATTAATGAAGAAATTGCCGGTGTCTAGAATCTGGTTTGTGCAGTTCCTAACTTGGTTCACTGGCAATATTATTTTGAAGGAAAGTGGTCTAATCAGACCCTAATTAATAATGATGTTGTTGCTGACAAACTGTTAGATATATGAAAAGACATAGCGATGTGATGATCACTAGTTTGTGTTTTAGTTTGAATAAATGGGAAATAATATCCAGTTGTGTGTGTGTGTGTGTGTGTGTGTGTGCGCGCGTGAGTGTGTAAGTTGTAGTTGAATATTTTCTCAAAGCAAACGTCACTTCACTGCAGATTTACCAGAATCTACGTGCATTATATAACATTGAGCAAACATTACTGTAAATGCCTGTTAGCAGCAGATAGTCAATAATAGGCATACCACAACAAAACCATGAAAGCACATTGATAAGCAACAAAATATGATGGTTTTACTATAACAATTCTTTAGGTCTGAAGATTCTTATCCAGCCAAATGTTACTGGTAACATTACAAACAATTGCGGAGCAAATATCTGATTACATGATGCTGAGGCGTCGCAGCTAGGGCGCAATTGCCAATTTGTCTATTAAAGCTTTCTTGTATGAATGTATGCGGGATCTAGTGTAAGCAGTCAGAATCTTACATGATCTGCAATGGGCAAGCAGTGTCCTGCAGACATGCGTCATGACCATATGGCATGACTGCAGCGTGTGAAAGTAGCGGAGAGGCGCTTACAGAGTCATTACATTCTCTGTAACTATAAAAAATTAATAACTGATCTAGAAATAGCCTGAGGAACTTTATATTAGGTACATAACCTTCTGTTGTGTAAAGGAACAATCTGTCAAAATCTGAAATCAATAACTGTCATAATTTGGAAGTTAAAAAAAAGAAGTTGGCAAAAAAACGTAATTATTTGACACTTAAAAAACTAAATCAGTATATATTCGTTAATAGTTCACCAACTGTGACTATTTGAAAAGATATGATAACACCTTCAGTGTTTAGATTAAGTTTGGAAAGTTCTCATTTTAGAAAACCTTTCGTAATTTTACTGTAGTAATAACTTTAAGAATTTCAAGTAGATATTTATGTTTTGTGTTAGGGTGAGTGTGAAAGAGAGTGCTTGTGTGAGTGTATGTGGGACATTCGCCAATATTAAATTTTCAGTTTGTAATTCTCTATAGGAACTTGCAGGTGTTTCAACTTTGTATCGTGGGAACGAATCCACCAGTGGTTCCCCTACTAGTGGATGACGGATGTCCAAGAATGTTTGAATATGTAAGAGACAGCCAGAACATTCGCGACTATATAGTTAAATCCCAGACATAAAGTACAGCTTAAAGTTTATTTCATTTTATTTGTTTAACAAGAGAGTTTTGAGTTGCTTATTTTAATGACATCAATGAGCTGAGAGCAGTGGTTGGTTCTTGCTAGATTTTGGCGCAAGGCACACCCTGAAAGTCAGTTCTGATTGGCCGTAATTCTGTACAGCCAATAAGAAGTGAGACGGTTTGCCACCTAACGCATGAGATAGAGGTGCTTGTAGAGGGAGAGAGAGGAAGGAGGTGGTGGACTAGCTTTCGAAGGAGCCGGATCGTGCTGAAAGTGTCCGAATGCATTATGTGTAAAACGAAGTGATATTGTGACTTCCGCTTTTTGGTACTGTGATAAAGGTAGATGGTGTTTACAATTAACTATTTGTGAAATTTTAAGAGTTGAGAGATATTTTGTTCTGGAGAAAATCAAGTGTGTAAACTTTGAACTAAAAGCATGGCGGTACTAAGTAAATTTTTTTTACTGAGTATTTATGGTGAGCAAAAGCTTTATTTAAAGACAACCACTGAATGCCGAGTGCAAAAGTAAATAGCAGTTTATTGACTGTGTTACTCTCATAAATGATTTCGGAATTGGATAGGAAAAGTTCTGGCTGATTGAGTGTAACGATGGCTGTGAACAGGAACTTTAATGATTTGAACACATGTGGGCTGATGATCTTGTTTAACAGCAATAAAAAAATTCTAATGCAAGTTTAAAAGGACCTTTGAACTTAGAAATTTGAACAGCAACCAATTTCCGATTTCTTCTTTAGAGTTCACAAGACTATTTTCAGCTTTTTGTACTTATTGTGGCCTCCGACGTGTAGTTATGAAATCTCAGTTTCTTCAACACTGCTTTTCTGAGATCTCTTAAGTAGCTGCAGTCAGGAGTTATGTGTGCAGATCTGCAGCAGTGTCGAGGTAGGTGGACAATTTATGTTGCAGAACTGCCGTCGATGTGCGAAAGAGCTCATTACGTTGCAATGCCATGTTATCAATATTACACCACAGTCAGGAAATTCTGCCAGTTCTTTATATGTAAGAATCTGTAATTTAGTTAAAAAAAAAAGAATGTAATTATTGGCTAAAGCTGTAATTTGAAAAAATAGATCTAATATATGAAAATTCCACAATGTTTTGCATATTGAAAAGTGTAATTACGATTTTTTTTTTAAAAAAAACACATGTATATGAAGGCTGCATTAACTGGTGAATAGCAGCCTAAACTACTCTGCAAGTACATACAGTGCACATCTGGAGTGTAAAAGATAAGCTAAAAAGTGCTTGATAGATACTGTGTAGCAGTAGTACCAATTTGATAAGTACATTAAGTGTGATAGCTGTGAGTATACCAAATGCATAAACATTTATAACTGAATTTATTTTAATTCAGGAAGTTCCAAGTGGTACAATGTTCAACTACAGCAACCAATAAAAATGCAGAAGCATAGCTTCAGTGCAAGACTTTTAGTCTAATTAAACATTTTCAAGACAAGTTCACATGGCATTCGAAATTACTACTTAAAAAAAAAAAGCACATTAACATATATTTCCATGCAGTAATCAATCACTCAAATGACAATATTATAAGGATTACTATTAATACTTAACAAATAACTGAAATGATGATGACAAGGATTAACTAGAAACTCAATGTTTACTGACACTACTAGAGTTGCTGAAAGTGAAAATGTGTGTGTTAGGTGACAGATGGAACA
Organism: Schistocerca serialis cubense; assembly: GCF_023864345.2. Classification (NCBI taxonomy): domain Eukaryota; kingdom Metazoa; phylum Arthropoda; class Insecta; order Orthoptera; family Acrididae; genus Schistocerca; species Schistocerca serialis. The sequence continues at coordinate 718,379,412 of NC_064643.1, forward strand.
GCTCTTGGCTCATACGATATATGTGTAATAGGTGATATATAACTAGAATAGAATTGTATCATTTGCAACAATTGTTTCTGGTGCTATTACACTTGACAATATATTGCACATAAAGACTACAGTTGCTGCATCATTTGTAACAAAACACTAGGAGCTATCATACTACAACTGAAAATAATCACATTAATCTTCAGCATGTCAATGTTTCATTCCACTGTGGTACCACTGACAATAATTGCTGTGTTACACCAACTATGGCATTTGAATCAGATCAAGAATTTTTCCACTTGACTTTCTTTTTGTATTCAAAATTCACCAATTGCCATTTCCTAGACCGGAGTTTCTTCGTAGCAGACATTCGCCATAGAATAAGTGGAATATTTTGGAATATAATTTGTTGAATACTTGAATGGACCACAGTAATCAACAATGTTGTAGGGACCGAAGTGGCAAGGCTCGTTATTTGGCATTGCTGAAATTTTAGAATGAATTATATTAGACTATGCACGAAAAATCATGTGAGGCATCTGCACTGTTAAAAACAGAATTTTTAAATCTTATTACGTACATAATTGGTTAAATGTACTGGAGTTTCATCAATGCAAGTATTTTATTTGAGACATATACATGATGTAAAAAACCTAAAATTTCTCTTAATTTACAAAACATCCAATTAATAAGGTTTGAAGTGAATAAAATGCCTACAGTTCGAGTACTGTGCTGTAATATTTAAGTTTTGAATTCTGTAGTACTGATTTTTTGTTATGTACGTACTAAGTGATTCTGTAGGCTTTTGGTAATTCATTCTCTCTGCATTTGCCTTTCATTTTAATCCCGAAATTTGGATTATTTCTGCCAAATTCAGGTACATGAGGTATTTTGCCAAACTGAAAATAGTCCTGAAGTTTTAAATATAAACAATTTATAAATGTGCAAACACTTAAGAGTTCAAATATTTAGATTCTTAAGGCTTAAATATAATACATATTTACAATCATACTTTTTTGTAATTGTAATAATATATTACTCACACTACTTGCATTCCCTCAATTAATTGCACACACTGCAACAACTGAAAAGCTGCTATGATAAAATATTTTTTGTCCAACTCATTTGCTTAGGACAGCTGCTGTGATAAAATGTTTTCTTGTGTCCAAGTCACTTGCATAGGGCAGTATTCTCAATGTGAATGCAAGACTGTTTAACTTGTTTGCCAATAATTTGTGCTTGAAGATCACGATGGATTTTTTTTTTCCTAAAAAATTCCAGTAAATGCTTCCACAAATTACTGATTGTTATGAGTAGTTTGAAAGTTATTCAACTTATTTTTAAACTGTAAGTACTGGGTATTTCTCATGCTTAATTTTAATCTATTTAGATCAAACAAGTGCTGTACACTGTTCAATAATGTCAATGACTGTGAATTTTTTCTATAGTTCCACTTTCAATGAGTGCAAATATAAATGGATGGGAAGTTAAGTATAGGGGTAAATCATTTATATAAAATAACTACAGGGTTAGACTGAAAATAGAATCTTGTGAAATCCCCTGTGAAATAATTACCTGTATCTAATTTAATATCTGCCATTTTACCATCTCCCTATCAAATAAAATTTGACCAACTTAAAACGACTGTCGCTGACACAGTAGCTTTCTAATTTATAGAGTAGAAGGTAGTGGTTTATTTGTTTATTTATTTATCCTTTGATGAAGTACATTGTATGGATCAAGATATATTTTCATTTCATCCACCAACAGGTATGTAGTATTTACTGTCTACTGTTTAACAAAAATATAATTTATTACAAAATTATTCTAGGGCTATTTCATATTAAATTAGGTTTTGTGCCATTTTTCTTTTGATACAATAAAGGTATTGCAACTGTTTTGAACTGCAGTGCACATAAATTCATTTACACTGTAATAACAATAATCAGGAGAAAGATAACTGGCGTTCTACGGATCGGAGCATTGATTGTCAGATCCCTTAATCGGGCAGGTAGGTTAGAAAATTTAAAAAGGGAAATGGATAGGTTAAAGTTGGATATAGTGGGAATTAGTGAAGTTCGGTGGCAGGAGGAACAAGACTTTTGGTCAGGTGAATACAGGGTTATAAATACAAAATCAAATAGGGGTAATGCAGGAGTAGGTTTAATAATGAATAGGAAAATAGGAATGCGGGTAAGCTACTACAAACAGCATAGTGAACACATTATTATGGGCAAGATAGATACGAAGCCCACGCCTACCAAAGAAGTACAAGTTTATATGCCAACTAGCTCCGCAGATGACGAAGAGATGGATGAAATGTATGATGAGATAAAAGAAATTATTCAGATAGTGAAGGGAGACGAAAATTTAATAGTCATGGGTGACTGGAATTCGACAGTAGGAAAAGGAAGAGAAGGAAACGTAGTAGGTGAATATGGAATGGAGCTAAGGAACGAAAGAGGAAGCTGACTGGTAGAATTTTGCACAAAACATAACTTAATCACAGCTAACACTTGGTTCAAGAATCATAAAAGAAGGTTGTATACATGGAAGAAGCATGGAGATACTAGAAGGTTGTTGTTGTGGTCTTCAGTCCTGAGACTGGCTTGATGCAGCTCTCCATGCTAATCTATCCTGTGCAAGCTCCTTCATCTCCCAGTACCTACTGCAACCTACATCCTTCTGAATCTGTTTAGTGTATTCATCTCTTGGTCTTCCTCTATGATTTTTACCCTCCACACTGCCTTCCAATGCTAAATTTGTGATCCCTTGATGCCTCAGGACATGTCCTACCAACCGATCCCTTCTTCTAGTTAAGTTGGGCCACGAACTTCTCTTCTCCCCAATCCTATTCAATACCTCCTCATTAGTTACGTGATCTACCCACCTAATCTTCAACATTCTTCTGTAGCACCACATTTCGAAAGCTTCTATTCTCTTCTTGTCCAAACTATTTATTGTCCATGTTTCACTTCCATACATGGCTATGCTCCATACAAATACTTTCAGAAATGACTTCCTGACACTTAAATCCATACTCGATGTTAACAAATTTCTCTTCTTCAGAAACGCTTTCCTTGCCATTGCCAGTCTACATTTGATATCCTCTCTACTTCGACCATCATCAGTTATTTTGCTCCCCAAATAGCAAAACTCCTTTACTACTTCAAGTGTCTCATTTCCTAATCTAATTCCCTCAGTATCACCTGACATAATTCGACTACATTCCATTATCCTCATTTTACTTTTGTTGATGATCATCTCATCTTTCAAGACACTGTCCATTCCGTTCAACTGCATTTCCAAGTCCTTTGCCGTCTCTGACAGAATTACAATGACATCAGCGAACCTCAAAGTTTTTATTTCATCTCCCTGGATTTTAATACCTACGCCAAATTTTTCTTTTGTTTCCTTTACGGCTTGTTCAATATACAGATTGAATAACATCGTGGAGAGGCTACAACCCTGTCTCACTCCCTTCCCAACCACTGCTTCCCTTTAATGTCCCTCAACTCTTATAACTGCCATCTGGTTTCTGTACAAATTGTAAATAGCCTTTCACTCCCTGTATTTTACCCCTGCCACCTTTAGAATTTGAAAGAGAGTATTCCAGTCAACATTGTCAAAAGCTTTCTCTGAGTCTACAAATGCTAGAAACGTAGGTTTGCCTTTCCTTAATCTTTCTTCTAAGATTAGTCGTAAGGTCAGTATTGCCTCACGTGTCCAACATTTCACGGAATCCAAACTGATCGTCCCCGAGATCGGCTTCTACCAGTTCTTCCATTCGTCTGTAAATAATTTGCGTTAGTATTTTGCAGCTGTGATTTATTAAAGCGATAGTTCGGTAATTTTCACATCTGTCAACACCTGCTTTCTTTGGGATTGGAATTATTATATTCTTCTTGAAGTCTGAGGGTATTTCGCCTGTCTCGTACATCTTGCTCACCAGATGGTAGAGTTTTGTCAGGACTGGCTCTCCCAAGGCCGTCAGTAGTTCTAATGGAATGTTGTCTACTCCCAGGGGCTTGTTTTGACTCACATCTTTCAGTGCTCTGTCAAACTCTTCATGCAGTATCGTATGTCCCATTCCATCTTCATCTACATCCTCTTCCACTTCCATAATATTGTCCTCAAGTTCATCGCCCTTGTATAGACCCTCTATATAGTCCTTCCACCTTTCTGCTTTCCCCTCTTTGCTTAGAACTGGGTTTCCATCTGAGCTCTTGGTATTCATACAAGTGGCTCTCTTTTCTCCAAAGGTCTCTTTAATTTTCCTGTAGGCTGTATCTATCTTACCCCTAGTGAGATAAGCCTCTACATCCTTACATTTGTCCTCTAGCCATCCCTGGTTAGCAATTTTGCACTTCCTGTCGATCTCATTTTTGAGACCTTTGTATTCCTTTTTGCCTGCTTCATTTACTGCATTTTTATATTTTCTCCTTTCATCAATTAAATTCAATATTTGTTCTGTTACCCAAGGATTTCTATTAGCCCTCGTCTTTTTACCTACTTGATCCTCTGCTGCCTTCAGTACTTCATCCATCAGTCCTACCCATTTGTCTTCTACTGTATTTCTTTCCCCCATTCCTGTCAATTGTTCCCTTATGCTGTCCCTGAAACTCTGTACAACCTCTGGTTTAGTCAGTTTATCCAGATCCCATCTTCTTAAATTGCCACCTTCTTGCAATTTCTTCAGTTTTAATCTACAGTTCATAACCAATAGATTGTCATCAGAGTCTACCCCTGGAAATGTCCTACAATTTAGAACCTGGTTCCTGAATCTCTGTCTTACCATTATATAATCTATCTGATACCTGTTAGTATCTCCAGGATTCTTCCATGTATACAACCTTCTTTTATGATTCTTGAACCAAGTGTTAGCTATGATTAAGTTATGCTCTGCGCAAAATTCTAACAGACGGCTTCCTCTTTCATTTCTTACCCCCAATTAATATTCACCTACTATGTTTCCTTCTCTCCCTTTTCCTACTGTCCAATTCCAGTCACCCATGACTATTAAATTTTCATCTCCCTTCACTGCCTGAATAATTTCTTTTATCTCATCATACATTTCTTCAATTTCTTCGTCATGTGCAGAGCTAGTTGGCATATAAACTTGTACTACTGTAGTAGGCATAGGCTTCGTGTCTATCTTGGCCACTATAATATGTTCACTGTGCTGTTTGTAGTAGCTTACCCACACTCCTATTTTTTTATTCATTATTAAACCTACTCCTGCATTACCCCTATTTGATTTTGTATTTATAACCCTGTGTTCACCTGACCAGAAGTCTTGTTCCTCCTGCCACCGAACTTCACTAATTCCCACTATATCTAACTTTAACCTATCCATTTCCCTTTTTAAATTTTCTTACCTACCTGCCCGATTAAGGGATCTGACATTCCACGCTCCGATCCGTAGAATGCCAGTTTTCTTTCTCCTGATAACGACGTCCTCCTGAGTAGCCCCCGCCCGTAGATCCAAATGGGGGACTATTTTACCTCTGGAATATTTTACCCAAGAGGACGCCATCATCATTTAACAATACAGTAAAGCTGCATGCCCTCGGGAAAAATTACGGCTGTAGTTTCCCCTTGCTTTCGGCCGTTCGCAGTACCACAACCGCAAGGTTAGTGTTACAAGGCCAGATCAGTCAATCATCCAGACTGTTGCCCCTGCAACTACTGAAAAGGGTGCTGCCCCTCTTTAGGAACCACATATTTGTCTGGCCTCTCAACAGATACCCCTCCGTTGTGGTTGCACCTACGGTACGGCTATCTGTATCGTTGAGGCACGCAAGCCTCCCCACCAACGGCAAGGTCCATGGTTCATGGGGGGAGGACTAGAAGGTATCAGATATATTATATGATGGTAAGACAGAGATTTAGGAATCAGGTTTTAAAATGTAAGACATTTCCAGGGTCAGATGTGGACTCTGACCACAATCTATTTGTTATGAACTGTAGTTTAAAACTGAAGAAACAGCAAAAAGGTGGGAATTTAAGGAGATGGGACCTGGATAAATTGAAAGAACCAGAGGTTGTACAGAGTTACAGGGAGAACATTAGGGAACGATTGACAAGAATGGGGGAAAGAAATACAGTAGAAGAAGAATGGGTAGCTTTGAGAGATGAAATAGTGAAGGTAGCAGAGGATCAAGTAGGTAAAAAGACGAGCGCTAGTAGAAATCCTTGGGTAACAGAAGAGATATTGAATTCAATTGATGAAAGGAGAAAATATAAAAATGCAGGAAATGAAGTGGGCAAAAAGGAATACAAACGTATCAAAAATGAGATCGACAGGAAGTGCAAATTGGCTAAGCAGGGATGGCTAGAGGACAAATGTAAGGATGTAGTGGCGCATATCACTAGGGGTAAGATAGATACTGCTTACAGGAAAATTAAAGAGACCTTTGGAGAAAAGAGAACCATTTGCATGAATATCAAGAACTCAGATGGAAGTCCAGTTCTGAGCAAAGAAGGGAAAGCAGAAAGGTGGAAGGAGTATATAGAGGGTATATACAAGGGCGATGTTCTTGAGGACAATATTACAGAAATGGAAGAGAATGTAGACGAAGATGAAATAGGAGATATGATACTGTGTGAAGAGTTTGACAGAGCACTGAAAGACCTAAGTCAAAACAAGACACCGGGGGTAGACAACATTCCATTAGAACTACTGACAGCCTTGGGAGAGCCAGGCCTAACAAAACTCTACCATCTAGCGAGCAAGATGTATGAGACAGGCGAAATATCCTCAGACTTCAAGAAGAATATAATAATCCCAATCCCAAAGAAAGCAGGTGTTGACAGATGTGAAAATTACTGAACTATCAGTTTAATAAGCCACAGCTGCAAAATACTAGCACGAATTCTTTACAGACGAATGGAAAAGCTGGTAGAAGCTGACCTCGGGGATGATCAGTTTGGACTCCGTAGAAATGTTGGAACACGCAAGGCAATACTGATCCTGCGACTTATCTTAGAAAATAGATTTAAGGAAAGGCAAACCTACGTATTTAGCTTTTGTAGACTTGGAGAAAGCTTTTGACAATGTTGACTGGAATATTCTCATTCAAATTCTGAAGGTGTCAGGGGTAACATACAGGGAGCGAAAGGCTATTTACAATTTGTACAGAAACCAGATGGCAGTTATAAGAGTCGAGGAGCATGAAAGGGAAGCAGTGGTTGAGAAGGGAGTGAGACAGGGTTGTAGCCTATCCTCGATGTTATTCAATTTGTATATTGTGCAAGCAGTAAAAGAAATAAAAGAAAAATTCGGAGTAGGAATTAAAATTCATGGAGAAGCAATAAAAACTTTGAGGTTCGCCAACAACATTGTAATTCTGTCAGAGACAGCAAAGGACTTGGAAGAGCAGCTGAACGGAATGGATAGTGTCTTGAACGGAGGATATAAGATGAACATCAATAAAAGCAAAACGAGGATAATGGAATGTAGGCAAATTAAATCGGGTGATGCTGCGGGAATTAGATTAGGAAATGAGACGCTTAAAGAAGTAAATGAGTTTTGCTATTTCGGGAGCAAAATAACTGATGATGGTCAAAGTAGAGAGGATATAAAATGTAGACTGGCAATGGCAAGGAAAGCGTCTCTGAAGAAGAGAAATTTGTTAACATTGAGAAGTGTCAGGAAGTCGTTTCTGACAGTATTTGTATGGAGTGTAGCCATGTATGGAGGTAAAACGTGGACGATAAATAGTTTGGACAAGAAGAGAATAGAAACTTTCAAAATGTGGTGCTACAGAAGAATGCTGAAGATTAGATGGGTAGATCACATAACTAACGAGGAGGTATTGAATAGAATTGGAGAGAAGAGAAATTTGTGGCACAACTTGACTAGAAGAAGGGATAGGTTGGTAGGGCATATCCTGAGGCATCAAGGGATCACCAATTTAGTATTGGAGGGCAGGGTGGAGTGTAAAAATCGTAGAGGGAGACCAAGAGATGAATACACTAAACAGATTCAGAAGGATGTAGGTTGCAGTAAGTACTGGGAGATGAAGAAGCTTGCACAGGATAGAGTAGCATGGAGAGCTGCATCAAACCAGTGTGGACTGAAGACAACAACAACAACAGTTTTCTATCAGAAAATGTTTGAGACATTTTTTTGAAAATATTTTTATTGTTCATTTCTCTCAAGAATGAAGGGAGTTTTTCAAGGGCTTTCGGTCCAGCGTTTGATGGCTTTTTTTTTTTTTTTTTTTATTTTGTGGTGTTGTGTGTAGGCTCATGCTTTATGAAGTTACAGATTTGTATGACCTTTTCAGACATGTCCAAAGATAAACAGATTCCCTTTACATCTCAGTTAATGACAGGTATGCCTTTCTGGCGCCAAACTGCTTTAATTTGGTTAATTCCGTTTTTGTGAAGAAACTTCTGAGTTCCAAAAATTTCTTCAAATATTTTTAATAAGATTGGCGAAAGACATATGCTCAATAGTTTCCTACATCTTCCTGTGACCTCTGTTTGATTAATGGCTTTACCACTGTATAATTTAGATCACCTGGGAAGCACCATTCTTCACATGACGTATTACTCACGGGGGATATGGGTCCTTATATTAAACCAGAAACTGTTTTCATTGGTCTTGTAAATATTTTATATTATCCAGTTGATCCCCCCACCCCAAAGGTAAGTGCTACTTTATATTTACATCTTTAGTTGTAATTGTTTTTTGTATTCAGACCCTTTCAGTAAGAAGACAGTAGTTTGTGGCACAACGCTTATGAGAGCACTCAGTGAAACAAGAAATAGAAAAGAATAGAACAGACATTCATTATCTTGTAACATACAATTTCAAGTCATTGACTTAATGTACAGAATACTTGTCAAAACACAAAACATTGGTTTACAATTTTTCTTCTAATATCATTAATATAATATACTGTACTGGATATGAAATTAATTTGCAACTAATATTTTTTCTTAAGAAGTAGCAAACTTTTAAAAATTAACAGTCCTAAGTACTTGCTCTCTCCTGCTCAAATTTGTAGGTTGTCCTCCATGAATTCTTCTACTGAAAAGTAACATTTCTGCACTAGTTTCTCATATATGGTTTTTTCCAGTGTTTCTAAACTTACACTAAGCAATTCGCTTCCTTTCACTTCGCCCTACACTGTGCATATTTATAATGACGGTTTCCTGAAGTTTTAATATTCAACACATATGGTTTGAGTTAGCCCAAAATACAACTACATATCTTAATATGATTCGAAGTAGCAGTGACATACTACTTTTCTTATGTCCATATTCGTAGCATTGTACAATATCCTCATTGCATATGCTACCCTATTTAATTTGTTAGCAAGGTAATGTATATGTGAACCCCATGATAGATTATTATCCAGCTGCTTTCATAGGAATTTCATACAGTTAGCTTCCTGCAAATCCTGGTTTTTGTGACTGATTCAAACATCATTTCATTTTAACACATTTAAATCAAATCAGGTATCTAATTTTTCTTAAGTATTTAATACAGTTAGAGGAACTTGATCAGTACCTGTACTTTCAATGATTACAGTGTGCCATCTGCAAATAAAACTGAGTGACACTCAATGTTAAGTTGTAGGTCATTCATGTAAAACAGACACAGAAAAGGCAAAAGAAATGGGCTGAAACCTTGGAGAAAATAGATGTGTTACATAACAGCAAAACTGCATGGAATCAGATCAGAAAGCTCAATGGGGATAAAGAAAAAAGGGGGGGGGGAAAAAAGAAAGCTAGAGCAACACATAATCAAATTGTGTATCAACTACAACTGAATGCCACGCCCAGTGAAAAATGTGAGAAAAGCAAGTTACAACATGGTATCTACACAGAAATCCACAACTTCTCTTCTCCTTTCATAATGAGAACTCAATGGGGGTATAAACTGTACAAAAAACTGAAAGGCAGCTGGTGCTGATGATATGTGTGTAGAACAGGTAAAGCAGTTCAGACTGAATACCAAAAATTGGGTGTTAAGCCTATTTATCCACTGCTAGAAACTTTTAAAATACCTAAACTATGGAAGTAGTGTAAGATAATAGCACTCATAAAACCAGGAAAAGAGCCTGACTCATAAAGCAACTATCGACCCACAGCCCTTCTGTGCCATCTCTTCAAACTGTATGAAAGGCTGATCGTTAATCAAATCAATAATATCATTGATTCAAAGTTAATCCTACAGCAAGCTAACTTTAAGTGCAGTAGATCTTGTACTGGCCAGGTTTTGACACTCACAGAGCATATAGGGGAGGGATATGAAAATTAATACTGGACTTGGCTCTGGTTGATCTACGTGCTGCCTTTGATACAGTAAACCACCCAAAACTATTACTCAAGATCTTTGATATTACTGTGGACCATCAAATAGTAAAAACCATAAAATCCTTGCTGCAGAACCAAAAATTCTGGAGAAAGCAGAAAAATGGCCTTGTTCAGGGAAGTGTTCTAGTTCATATCCTGTTCAACATATATACCCGAATATATGGTAGGACATATCCTGAGGCATCAAGGGATCACAAATTTAGCATTGGAGGGCAGCGTGGAGGGTAAAAATCGTAGAGGAAGACCAAGAGATGAATACACTAAACAGATTCAGAAGGATGTAGGTTGCAGTAGGTACTGGGAGATGAAGGAGCTTGCACAGGATAGATTAGCATGGAGAGCTGCATCAAGCCAGTCTCAGGACTGAAGACCACAACAACAACCTTCTAGTATCTCCATGCTTCTTCCATGTATACAACCTTCTTTTATGATTCTTGAACCAAGTGTTAGCTGTGATTAAGTTATGCTCTGTGCAAAATTCTACCAGTCGGCTTCCTCTTTCATTTCTTAGCCCCAATCCATATTCACCTACTATGTTTCCTTCTCTCCCTTTTCCTACTGTCGAATTCCAGTCACCCATGACTATTAAATTTTCGTCTCCCTTCACTACCTGAATAATTTCATTTATCTCATCATACATTTCTTCAGTTTCTTCGTCATGTGCAGAGCTAGTTGGCACATAAACTTGTACTACTGTAGTAGGCATGGGCTTCGTGTCTATCTTGGCCACTATAATATGTTCACTGTGCTGTTTGTAGTAGCTTACCCACACTCCTATTTTTTTATTCATTATTAAACCTACTCCTGCATTACCCCTATTTGATTTTGTATTTATAACCCTGTGTTCACCTGACCAGAAGTCTTGTTCCTCCTGCCACCGAACTTCACTAATTCCCACTATATCTAACTTTAACCTATCCATTTCCCTTTTTAAATTTTCTTACCTACCTGCCCGATTAAGGGATCTGACATTCCACTCTCCGATCCGTAGAATGCCAGTTTTCTTTCTCCTGATAACTACGTCCACCTGAGTAGCCCCCGCCCGTAGATCCAAATGGGGGACTAATTTACCTCCGGAATATTTTACCCAAGAGGACGCCATCATCATTTAACAATACAGTAAAGCTGCATGCCCTCGGGAAAAATTACGGCTGTAGTTTCCCCTTGCTTTCGGCCGTTCGCAGTACCACAACCGCAAGGCCGTTTTGGTTAGTGTTACAAGGCCAGATCAGTCAATCATCCAGACTGTTGCCCCTGCAACTACTGAAAAGGGTGCTGCCCCTCTTCAGGAACCACATGTTTGTGTGGCCTCTCAACAGATACCCCTCCATTGTGGTTGCACCTACGGTACGGCTATCTGTATCGTTGAGACACGCAAGCCTCCCCACCAATGGCAAGGTCCATGGTTCATGGGGGGAGGACTAGAAGGTATCAGATATATTATATGATGGTAAGACAGAGATTTAGGAATCAGGTTTTAAAATGTATGACATTTCCAGGGTCAGATGTGGACTCTGACCACAATCTATTTGTTATGAACTGTAGTTTAAAACTGAAGAAACAGCAAAAAGGTGGGAATTTAAGGAGATGGGACCTGGATAAATTGAAAGAACCAGAGGTTGTACAGAGGTACAGGGAGAGCATTAGGGAACGACTGACAAGAATGGGGGAAAGAAATACAGTAGAAGAAGAATGGGTAGCTTTGAGAGATGAAATAGTGAAGGTAGCAGAGGATCAAGTAGGTAAAAAGACGAGCGCTAATAGAAATCCTTGGGTAACAGAAGAGATATTGAATTCAATTGATGAAAGGAGAAAATATAAAAATGCAGGAAATGAAGTGGGCAAAAAGGAATACAAACGTATCAAAAATGAGATCGACAGGAAGTGCAAATTGGCTAAGCAGGGATGGCTAGAGGACAAATGTAAGGATGTAGTGGCGCATATCACTAGGGGTAAGATAGATACTGCTTACAGGAAAATTAAAGAGACCTTTGGAGAAAAGAGAACCATTTGCATGAATATCATGAACTCAGATGGAAGTCCAGTTCTAAGCAAAGAAGGGAAAGCAGAAAGGTGGAAGGAGTATATAGAGGGTATATACAAGGGCGATGTTCTTGAGGACAATATTACAGAAATGGAAGAGAATGTAGACGAAGATGAAATAGGAGATATGATACTGTGTGAAGGGTTTGACAGAGCACTGAAAGACCTAAGTCAAAACAAGACACCGGGGGTAGACAACATTCCATTAGAACTACTGACAGCCTTGGGAGAGCCAGGCCTAACAAAACTCTACCATCTAGTGAGCAAGATGTATGAGACAGGCGAAATATCCTCAGACTTCAAGAAGAATATAATAATCCCAATCCCAAAGAAAGCAGGTGTTGACAGATGTGAAAATTACCGAACTATCAGTTTAATAAGCCACGGCTGCAAAATACTAGCATGAATTCTTTACAGACGAATGGAAAAGCTGGTAGAAGCTGACCTCGGGGATGATCAGTTTGGACTCCGTAGAAATGTTGGAACATGCAAGGCAATACTGACCCTGCGACTTATCTTAGAAAATAGATTTAAGGAAAGGCAAACCTACGTATTTAGCTTTTGTAGACTTGGAGAAAGCTTTTGACAATGTTGACTGGAATATTCTCATTCAAATTCTGAAGGTGTCAGGGGTAACATACAGAGAGCGAAAGGCTATTTACAATTTGTACAGAAACCAGATGGCAGTTATAAGAGTCGAGGAGCATGAAAGGGAAGCAGTGGTTGGGAAGGGAGTGAGACAGGGTTGTAGCCTATCCTCGATGTTATTCAATTTGTATATTGAGCAAGCAGTAATAGAAATAAAAGAAAAATTCGGAGTAGGAATTAAAATTCATGGAGAAGCAATAAAAACTTTGAGGTTCGCCAACAACATTGTAATTCTGTCAGAGACAGCAAAGGACTTGGAAGAGCAGCTGAACGGAATGGATAGTGTCTTGAACGGAGGATATAAGATGAAAATCAATAAAAGCAAAACGAGGATAATGGAATGTAGTCGAATTAAATCGGGTGATACTGCGGGAATTAGATTAGGAAAAGAGACCCTTAAAGAAGTAAATGAGTTTTGCTATTTCGGGAGCAAAATAACTGATGATGGTCGAAGTAGAGAGGATATAAAATGTGACTGGCAATGGCAAGGAAAGCGTCTCTGAAGAAGAGAAATTTGTTAACATTGAGAAGTGTCAGGAAGTCGTTTCTGACAGTATTTGTATGGAGTGTAGCCATGTATGAAGGTAAAACGTGGACGATAAATAGTTTGGACAAGAAGAGAAAAGAAACTTTCGAAATGTGGTGCTACAGAAGAATGCTGAAGATTAGATGGGTAGATCACATAACTAACGAGGAGGTATTGAATAGAATTGGAGAGAAGAGAAATTTGTGGCACAACTTGACTAGAAGAAGGGATAGGTTGGTAGGGCATATCCTGAGGCATCAAGGGATCACCAATTTAGTATTGGAGGGCAGGGTGGAGTGTAAAAATCGTAGAGGGAGACCAAGAGATGAATACACTAAACAGATTCAGAAGGATGTAGGTTGCAGTAAGTACTGGGAGATGAAGAAGCTTGCACAGGATAGAGTAGCATGGAGAGCTGCATCAAACCAGTGTCTGGACTGAAGACAACAACAACAACAGTTTTCTATCAGAAAATGTTTGAGACATTTTTTTGAAAATATTTTTATTGTTCATTTCTCTCAAGAATGAAGGGAGTTTTTCAAGGGCTTTCGGTCCAGCGTTTGATGGCTTTTTTTTTTTTTTTTTGTATTTTGTGGTGTTGTGTGTAGGCTCATGCTTTATGAAGTTACAGATTTGTATGATCTTTTCAGACATGTCCAAAGATAAACAGATTCCCTTTACATCTCAGTTAATGACAGGTATGCCTTTCTGGCGCCAAACTGCTTTAATTTGGTTAATTCCGTTTTTGTGAAGAAACTTCTGAGTTCCAAAAATTTCTTCAAATATTTTTAATAAGATTGGCGAAAGACATATGCTCAATAGTTTCCTACATCTTCCTGTGACCTCTGTTTGATTAATGGCTTTACCACTGTGTAATTTAGATCACCTGGGAAGCACCATTCTTCACATGACGTATTACTCACGGGGGATATGGGTCCTTATATTAAACCAGAAACTGTTTTCATTGGTCTTGTAAATATTTTATATTATCCAGTTGATCCCCCCACCCCAAAGGTAAGTGCTACTTTATATTTACATCTTTAGTTGTAATTGTTTTTTGTATTCAGACCCTTTCAGTAAGAAGACAGTAGTTTGTGGCACAACGCTTATGAGAGCACTCAGTGAAACAAGAAATAGAAAAGAATAGAACAGACATTCATTATCTTGTAACATACAATTTCAAGTCATTGACTTAATGTACAGAATACTTGTCAAAACACAAAACATTGGTTTACAATTTTTCTTCTAATATCATTAATATAATATACTGTACTGGATATGAAATTAATTTGCAACTAATATTTTTTCTTAAGAAGTAGCAAACTTTTAAAAATTAACAGTCCTAAGTACTTGCTCTCTCCTGCTCAAATTTGTAGGTTGTCCTCCATGAATTCTTCTACTGAAAAGTAACATTTCTGCACTAGTTTCTCATATATGGTTTTTTCCAGTGTTTCTAAACTTACACTAAGCAATTCGCTTCCTTTCACTTCGCCCTACACTGTGCATATTTATAATGACGGTTTCCTGAAGTTTTAATATTCAACACATATGGTTTGAGTTAGCCCAAAATACAACTACATATCTTAATATGATTCGAAGTAGCAGTGACATACTACTTTTCTTATGTCCATATTCGTAGCATTGTACAATATCCTCATTGCATATGCTACCCTATTTAATTTGTTAGCAAGGTAATGTATATGTGAACCCCATGATAGATTATTATCCAGCTGCTTTCATAGGAATTTCATACAGTTAGCTTCCTGCAAATCCTGGTTTTTGTGACTGATTCAAACATCATTTCATTTTAACACATTTAAATCAAATCAGGTATCTAATTTTTCTTAAGTATTTAATACAGTTAGAGGAACTTGATCAGTACCTGTACTTTCAATGATTACAGTGTGCCATCTGCAAATATAACTGAGTGACACTCAATGTTAAGTTGTAGGTCATTCATGTAAAACAGACACAGAAAAGGCAAAAGAAATGGGCTGAAACCTTGGAGAAAATAGATGTGTTACATAACAGCAAAACTGCATGGAATCAGATCAGAAAGCTCAATGGGGATAAAGAAAAAAAGGGGGGGGGGGGGGGGGGAAGAAAGCTAGAGCAACACATAATCAAATTGTGTATCAACTACAACTGAATGCCACGCCCAGTGAAAAATGTGAGAAAAGCAAGTTACAACATGGTATCTACACAGAAATCCACAACTTCTCTTCTCCTTTCATAATGAGAACTCAATGGGGGTATAAACTGTACAAAAAACTGAAAGGCAGCTGGTGCTGAGGATATGTGTGTAGAACAGGTAAAGCAGTTCAGACTGAATACCAAAAATTGGGTGTTAAGCCTATTTATCCACTGCTAGAAACTTTTAAAATACCTAAACTATGGAAGTAGTGTAAGATAATAGCACTCATAAAACCAGGAAAAGAGCCTGACTCATAAAGCAACTATCGACCCACAGCCCTTCTGTGCCATCTCTTCAAACTGTATGAAAGGCTGATTGTTAATCAAATCAATAATATCATTGATTCAAAGTTAATCCTACAGCAAGCTAACTTTAAGTGCAGTAGATCTTGTACTGGCCAGGTTTTGACACTCACAGAGCATATAGGGGAGGGATATGAAAATTAATACTGGACTTGGCTCTGGTTGATCTACGTGCTGCCTTTGATACAGTAAACCACCCAAAACTATTACTCAAGATCTTTGATATTACTATGGACCATCAAATAGTAAAAACCATAAAATCCTTGCTGCAGAACCAAAAATTCTGGAGAAAGCAGAAAAATGGCCTTGTTCAGGGAAGTGTTCTAGTTCATATCCTGTTCAACATATATACCCGAATATATGGGAAATTTTCTTTATGCTGATGATTTGGGTACCACAGTGCAAACCTTTGAGGAAGTAGAGGTAAATACCCTTGAAGCTGTGTCAACATATTACGATGACAACTATTTCAAATGAAATCCCACTGAAACAAAAGTTTGCGCTTGTCATCTGCACATACGCCTCGCAAATAGAAAGCTGCACATTAACGGAAATGGGTCTACCCTTGAGCACACATACCAACTGACATACCTTGGAGTGACCTATAACAGGTCTCTTACATACAAATTTCACTGCAAAAGAACTGGAAATAACGTAGCTGTAAAGAACAATATCCTTAGAAAGCTAGCTGGCAGTAACTGCGGCACCAAACCTACTGTGCTTAGAACCCCCACATTAGCAGTTAGCTTTTCCAAATCTGTGTATGCATGCCCTACTGGGTCCAGATCAGCACATACAAAGAAGATTTATACAAGGCTTAACGATACCTGTAACCTAGTCATAGGATGCATGAAGTCCTCTTCACTGAATAGCTTAAGCAAGCTTCAGGTTTCGGTAGTCCCAAGTAGGGTAGCTCATGAATATAACGAGCCATTCAAAATGACATCTGATGAGTGTCATCCCCTATATGGTATCATTTATGGATTAAAAAGATTAAAATCAATATATTGATTCCTCAATTACATTTGAATGAACCCCCAGTTAGCAACCCTATTTAAGAACAGCCATCATGTGGTATTGAACTAAACTACAAATCATGGAAAATGCTACAACTTTATCAGAATTGATGTAGCCCCTGTATAAATCAATCTGATAAAACACAGACTTATTGGAACCTGATGACAATAAATGTGACTGTGGAAAAATACTGAACATGGAAATATCTTCTAACATGCCAAAACTGTCCTGCACATTGCTGTCTAGATGACCTCTGGCCGAGTAAGCATGAAGCTTTTGACTTATCCCAGTATTGGGCCATAAAATTGACAGCTCTGTTAGTTTGAACTTCATGGATATCATGATATAATCTGAAGGGATGAAAAAAAAGGATGAATATTACCTAGGTAACCACTTATGTCAGTATTAGATTTTGATACACTTATAAAAAAAGGTCATTAAATGTCTCCAATTTTTGAAGGATTTACGATTAAGTTATCACAAAACTTGAACTTGGAAATTTATAGACTGCCAGATAATACAACAGAGACAGAATTATATACTGAAGTGCCAAAGAAACTGGTAAAGGCAAGTGTATTCAAATACAGAGAGATGTAAACAGGCAGAATATGGCGCTGCAATCAGAAACGCCTATATAAGACAGCAAGTGTCTGGCGCAGTTGTTAGATTTGTTACTGCTGCTACAACAGCAGGTTATCAAGATGTGAGTGAGTTTGAACATGCTGTTACAGTCGGCGCATGAGCGATGGGACACAGCATCTCTGAGGTAGCGATGAAGTGGGGATTTTCCCATATGACCATTTCACGAGTGTACCGTGAATATCAGGAATCCAGTAAAACAGCAAATCACTGACATTGCTGCGGACGGAAAAAGATCCTGCAAATGGAACCTATGATGACTGAAGAGAACCGTTCAATGTGACATAAGTGCAACCCTTCTGCAAATTGCTGCAGATTTCAATGCTCTGCCATCAAAAAGTGTCAGAGTGCAAATCAATTAACGAAACATCATCAATATGGTCTTTTGGAATCAAAGGCCCAGTCATGTACCCTTGATGACTGCATGACACAAAGCTTTATGCCTTGCCTGGGCCCGTCAACACCAACATTGGGCTGTTAATAACTGGAAACATCTTGCCTGGTCGGACGAGTCTCATTTCAAATCGTATCAAGTGGATGGACGTGTACGGGTATGGTGACAACCTCATGAATCCATGCACCCTGCATGTCAGCAAGCAACTGTTCAGACTGGTAGAGGCTCCGTAATAGTGTGCGGTGTGTGCAGTTGGAGTGATATGGGACTCCTGGTATATCTAGGTATGTCTCTGACAGGTTATTGTGCACGCCGACGGACTTGGCAATTCTAGCAGGACAATGCAACACCCTACACGTCCATAATTGCTACAGAGTGGCTCCAGGAACACTCTTCCGAGTTTAAACATTTCCACTGGCTACCAAATCTCCCAGACATGAACATTATTGAGCATATCTGGGATGCCTTGCAACAGGCTGTTGACAAGAGATCTCCAACCTCTTGTAGTCTTATGGACAGCCCTGCAGGATTCATAGAGTCAGTTCCCTCCAGCACTACAGACAGTAGTTGAGACCATTCCACATTGTATTGCAGCACTTCTGTGAGCTCGTGGGGCCCCTACGTGATATTAGGCAGGTGTACCAGTTTCTTTGGCTCTTCAGTCTACAATTGAGCATACTGTCTTCTGATTTATTTCTATGGTTAACAATGAATATTTGTGCCATTTGTTTTGCAGCCTCCGCACTTCTAAATATAGTTTTATCTTATTTGATGTAGTTTGTGAAGTGTTAATTTGTATTAATTTTCAGTTAATTGTGTAACTACTTTTTCCATCACTTCACAAGTTTTTACCGCAAGTAATACACTTCACTTGCTTTTATTTTTTCAAGACAGACTGTAGAGGGAAATATTTCACTAAAAATGCACAACTAATTTCCAATAAAACTAAAACAGTTTCTGGCCCAAGATGCTGGAGTTGGTGGTTGTCCATGGTGATGTGTGCTTGCTCTTGTGTGTGCGTGTCTTTTACTGATGAAAGCTATGTATAAAAGCTTGATGTGAGTGTCCTTTAATTGTGCCTGTCTGCAATTTGACATGTCTTCTTTACAGTAATCTGTCTTTTCCTACATTGTTGATATTCCTACCTAGAGTTTCCATTGTTTATGTAACATTTTTAGAATTTGTAACACAATGATTCACATACCAGTTATTTCTTTCTGCGTTTAATCAGGGTGTACATGCAGACAAGGAAAAAAATTTCCGGATTTTTCCCGAATTTCCTAGTTCAAAATACACGTCTCTCAGGTGAAAACACACTCTTTCCATGTTAAGTGACAGTATATTTTGCCTCGGAACTGCAAAACGTGTCAATCCTTTGAATGGTTATGGTTTTATACACAGGCGTAGAATTTCCCAACACTTTAGAAAACGAAACTCAGGGAAAAGGACATGTTTTGGAAATATCTTTGATGTGCAGCAACATGTACGCTGCGTATTTTCGTATTACGAAAGTATACATTGTAACAATACCAGAGAAGGGAAGCTGCTACCCACCATATAGCGGAGATGCTGAGTCGCGATTGGCACAGTAAAAAGATTCACACAATCAAAGCTTTCACCATTAAGGCCTTTGTTGGCAGTAGACACACATACACACATGCACACACACACTCACACAAACACAACTTGCACACACATCTGCAGTCTCAGAGAGCTGAAACTAGTGAGTGTAGTTTCAGCTCTCTGAGACTGCAGACCTGTGTGCAAGTTGCGTTTGTGTGAGTGTGCGTGTGTGTCTACTGCTGACAAAGGCCTTAATGGCCAAAAGCTTTGATTGTGTGAATCTTTTTATTGTGCCTATCACGACTCAGCATCTCCACTATATGGTGAGTAGCAGCTTTCCTTCTCTGGTATTGTTACATTCTATCCTGGATTTTCCATTGTTTGAAAGTACACATTGAAATTCCACCAAACACCACAAGTTACTTTCTGAAGCACTGAAATTGAGATTGCGATGTGCTTTTGTAAGCCAGTCTAGCCAGCCGATGACACTGTTAAGTAGCATGAACACACAAACAGGGAAAGTTAATAGTTTAAATTAATACACATAGTGCTGCCACAAGAAAAGCACAGCTTTCACATATAATATTGGTCTCTAAGATTAATAAGCTGCAAGAGAAGCTAAGCTTTCGCATATTAATAATGACATAAATGCCTAATCTTCACGGTTTGAAATTCTTCTACATGGCTCGTCATCAAAGAGTTGATTTTTAATTGAGAGTGTCCGCAGCTCGTGGTCTCGCGGTAGCGTTCTCGCTTCCCGAGCACGGGGTCCCAGGTTCGATTCCCGTTGGGGTCAGGGATTTTCTCTGCCTCGTGATGACTGGGTGTTGTGTGTTGTCCTTAGGTTAGTTAGGTTTAAGTAGTTCTAAGTTCTAGGGGACTGATGACCATTGCTGTTAAGTCCCATAGTGCTCAGAGCCATTTTTAATTGAGAGTCAAACACTCTGTGGTTTAAGAAATTCATGGTACATACTCGCGCTTTGTTCAACTTACGTGAAAGGTTATTCACAATATTTTCCCGCAACCTGTTAGAAATAGATAGGTTCGTTTCAGCAGTTGCCAGAGAGGGCACATAACAGGCAACACTGTGCTTGCGTAGCTACCATGATGTAGGAAGCCCGTATGTATGTATGTACATGTAAAACATTGAAAGATCATACTTTGTGTCATAAAAGAAACAAGACATCAGAAGATACTCCAAGGGCATCAGAATTTTGTGAACTACACTAAAAGGTGCACATTTAAAGTGCATACATAAAGTGCACATTCGTATGTCCAGATACCCAATGAAGTAGAGCTCGACCTGATATTAAGCTTTTCTATGTGGTTTTCGGGATGTAAATTTTCTTGGAGCATCATTGCTGTATTATATCATGTTTGGTTCTTTATTATGGCATAATGCCATACTTGCTAGAAGATGAAAAAGTGCACTTGAAATGCAGCGAACAATTGAAACTAGCCAATACTGTGGAATTAAACGTTTCGTTTCAAATACATTGACTGCCTCTGCGGAAAATGTTAATAAAAGTCAAATTTCTTTAGAAAACAGACAAAAATAACTTCATTGTTCAGCAAGGCGGTTAATGCTTGACTGTCAGAAAGGTGGAAAGGAAATAAAATCTGAAACTAGTAACATATTTTAGCCTTCCATGATTACGTGAATATATTTTAATTCACTTGATAGCTCCTGGTCACAGATATCCATTTTGCTTGCATTTGACGTGAGAGTAAACGAAGGGGAAACAGCAAAATCACTAAATGTTAACGTGGGTCATGTGGAGACTACCCACTATAACCTATAACTCAGACTGGTCTGCGCATGTTCATCTTGTAGCGCACATCTTTCTGAAAAGTCTGAAACATAAAACATATGTGTTCGAGGAAATGTAAGACATGTTATTTGGTCTTAAGTATGCCAAAGTGCAGTGTCACACCTCTTCATACAGCATTCTTCTATTGCATGTCAATGTATTTCACTCTGAAACGTGTATATTTTGTATAGACTGGCAATGGCAAGGAAATCGTTTCTGAAGAAGAGAAATTTGTTAACATCGAGTATAGATTTAAGTGTCAGGAAGTCGTTTCTGAAAGTATTTGTATGGAGTGCAGCCATGTATGGAAGTGAAACATGGACGATAACTAGTTTGGACAAGAAGAGAATAGAAGCTTTCGAAATAAGGTGCTACAGAAGAATGCTGAAGATAACGTGGGTAGATCATGTAACTAATGAGGAGGTATTGAATAGGATTGGGGAGAAGAGAAGTTTGTGGCACAACTTGACTAGAAGAAGGGATCGGTTGGTAGGACATGTTTTGAGGCATCAAGGGATCACAAATTTAGCATTGGAGGGCAACGTGGAGGGTAAAAATCGTAGAGGGAGACCAAGAGATGAATACACTAAGCAGATTCAGAAGGATGTAGGTTGCAGTAAGTACTGGGAGATGAAGAAGCTTGCACAGGATAGAGTAGAATGTAAAGCTGCATCAAACCAGTCTCAGGACTGAAGACCACAACAACAACAACAATATTTTGTAATGGATGCCATCATCACACTATATTCAGAACATTGGAACTGAAATGTCCTGTGGTGCCTCTCCTGCTCCCAGTCAGCTGGTTTGACACCATGACCTCGCAATTAATAGCGGATGGGATTATTTGTGATCAGGAGAACAAGAACTCTACAGAAAATTTACACTGTTTATTGCCTATTAGCTAATGACTTGCTGTTTTGTGTGACATAAAATTAAATATAGGATACATAAAACCAATAAAGACAACAGAAAAGCAAGAAAGTACACATTTCTTCAGTCCTTTGCTCCTAGCATTTTTCTCTCTCTAATCTTGCTACAGCTTTATATGGCGTGATTTCCTTTCTGCGAAAGAATCTATTACCTCATCAAAGTTCGTCAAACGTTTTGCTACATGAAAAATCGAAATGTCATTATCTAATATTGAAAAAGCTGTTAATAAATTTAATACCCAAGACTGGTGTGGTTTCTCAATCTGATTACATGTCTGATAGTTAAAAAAAAAATAGGCCTTTCTAATACTGCAGAAATTTTGTAACACACACCAAATAAACAAGGCTGTTTTGGCATGAATGGTCATTTTTATAACACAACAGAATGTATCCAGAATGATATTTTAACTCTGCAGCGGAGTGTGCGCTGATATGAAATTTCCTGGCAGATTAAAACTGCCAGGAAGTTTCACAACAGAATGTAATTCATGAACTACCAATATCAAATGTCTATTAGGCCTACTACAAGCAAAAAGCTTTATGTTAGGAAATAGTTTCACATTTCATTCATACGCACCAGTTTCTCAAGCATGAGATCGAAAAGTAGTATTACAAAATTTTTATATAAATTTGGAATCGTCTTATTCTTCCATAATTTGTGTGATGTCCCCAGTTCTTCTCCTTCATCGTTCTAACAAACAATCTTGTCATCACCTATTCTGTAGCTATTCCTGCCATTGTCAAAATTTGTTCGCTGATTAACTTCACCAATCCTGCCAGAATCACGGGTTTAGTTATCCCACAATTATTCTCCGGTTAGGCATTGTTACATGTTCGTACAACACATTTTCCACCTTGCTTCCAGAATAGAACTTAAGCGGCTGCTATCCGGGGACTGTACAACTGGTCCTTACTAGTGTAACAATATGGTCTAAAATTTTCTGTCAAAATTTCATTTTGTTGTATACACCAACAAGATAATACATATCTTTCTCACCTGTTAGGCATTTATTTCCATTGTGATAGTCTGAATATATAGATTTTGCTAGTAACTATTACAATGCTGATCATTGGCAAACCCAATCCACCACAAAATCACGACAGCGATTGGCATCCATCCATTCGGCTTTACTCCACTCAACTTGTATAGCCCCGCCCGCTTTTGTCTGTGAAAAATTTATTTCTAGATGTGACGAGGATTCTCCTGACAGAGACATCACGTACACTATGCACGCATTCAAAAATCAATTTATGATTCATTCAGAAATCGACTTAAAATGTCTTCAAAAACCAACAGGGATGCATTTCAAAATCATATGAATAATCGATAGAGCAACATGCGCTAGATGCTAGGCGCTGTGTCAAACACGTTTTTTTTCCCATCAAGAATATAAATTTGGTACCCCCTTTTGCCAGTAGCATCTGGTTACTTGCCGCTAGTGCTTTCTCAGCCAATGGCCACATTTCTGTAGCCAGAGGCGGGAGAAGGTACTACTCAAACGTGACTCAACTGCGCATGCACATGAGCTCGCTCGTAACTGCTAAAACGAATCTAATGTAAACAGGCATTGCTCATTGGAGGCAATTTGTTGTTATGAAGCATGGCACAGCCTTCCTAAGGACTTTGACACATTTTGCTGCAGGCAGATGCTTGCATGAGCACTGTGTGTAGTTGTTGTATATGGCATATTTCCTTTAAATTTACGTTTTTTTTCCTCATTTATGTTTTATTGTTGAAGTATTATTCTGCAGTAGTGGGATACAGGTATATCATTTGTTAGAGTATCGGTGGGGGGGGGAGGGGGGGGGGGGGGAGGTGTTCTATGGGTCGGAATGAGGAATATTAATCCATTAGGGTCAATCCATATGAAGTGGACCAGTGATGGTTGCTTGACAATTTTTAGCTATTTTAATTTTTTATATGTCACTGCCCTATATTTGAGAAGTTTAAAAAAGTTTTTTAAAATAATTTATCTTGCACCTTTACTGGATGGCAGCCATTTTTATTTGTAGGTGCGCGACGATTTTTCATTCTGGAGACATTAGCGAAAATTTGAATATCTATGCACTGGGTTAAGTTACAACATTGTAATTGACATGATTGTTTTTAGAAAAGTGTCCTCTACAACATTGTCTATTACACAAAATACCCTAAATTAAAAAATAACCGGTCAAAATGACCTCCAAAGTTTGGTATCCAAATTTTCAAAAATCCACTTTCTAGGCCCAAAAATAACAAACAAGGGGTGATTTATGAGAGTATATTTTCTTCCTATAGTTAGACATCACACACTACTAGACTCTTACAGAGCAAGAGCACTTACAAACGTTTCCTTAATTTTTTATGAATTTTTGAAATTTGAAAATTTTCATTTTTTGTAAAGTTTGGGGTTAGTTATCTCATATGGGACTGAATATAAAAACATGATTTTTGCACAGTTTGTACACCTATAAGACAGCAATGTACTGCAAAAATTTCAACATTGATATCTGACTGTGAACAAGGATGTGAATTTTTGAAAATGAGGAAATAATTCACTCTCTATAACTCTATAACTGATCTTATGGCTGTTGCCTATTTAAATGGTTTGTTTCACTGTAATAAAATTTAATTGTGACATATATTTAGTCAACACTATCATCCAATATTCATATAGTTTATTTATTTTTAGTAATGCTATATTAAACAATAGGAGCATTCGCTTTTGTTTCATGGTAATAAAAATGTCCATTTACATTTAGGTTATTGTCAATAAAGAAGTACATTATTGCTGGGTGTGGCATTGTAGAAGTACATTATTGCTGGGTGTGACATTTTTGTAGTTAGTCTGTCCTGTAACCTCTGTTAAGAGTGGATGTACATACTTCGTCAAGAGAGTAGAATGTGTTATGTGCTTTGTTCTGTGTGAAATTTGTAATTAATTTTGAGAGATTAACTGGAATGCAATAATGTGGATGAACAGTGCTCTATTGGACAAATAGTTTATGGTTCAGTTTCAAAAAAACTTGAAAAATGTCAATGACTTTTGTGAAGTTAGACAAACCTTGTTTAAATTTTGAGTAAGTTCTTCTGTAACATCAGTGTTTGAGTATCATGAGTAGAAATATATTCTGAAGTACAACCACATTTTTGGAAGAAAGTGCTGTGATCCACTTACAGTTCATAAAAAACCCATTTTAAAGCTTTGAGGGAAATAAAACTTGAACATTTGTCCTTGTTATGTGAGAGTGAAAAAGCTTCCCAAGTGAAACGTAATGTGATTACTGGAAATTCCCTGTGCCCAAATTGTTACTAAAAAATATTTGCTGTGGATCCAAAACCAGAATGATGTAACCTTATTAATGACATTTATATTCCTAATGAGGAAGCTGTTAGTATATTGGATTTTGCTTGTTCTAAGTATCTCCTAATAAAATCAAGTAGCAGCAAAAGAAAAGCAGCTACTGAAAATAAGGTAAATCAAATTTCAGACAAAATTAGAAAAGACTTGGTATCATGCTTTAATAATACAGATACCAACATTATTTCTAAAGAAGAAGAAAACCTACCACCAGCATCATCTAACACTCAATATTTGAGCTTAATAGAGAAATTAAAAATTAAATGGTCAGTGACATCTAATGAGGAAAAAGTTAAAATTTTAAGTTTGCTCCCTAACTCAAGGACAAGAGAAAAAATAGTTAATGAATTTAATGTTCCTCATCGTTTGGTTAAACTAACCCGAAAATTAGTGAAAGAGCAAGGCATTTTTCCAGTTTTAGGAAAGAAGAAAGGAGTAGGTATAAGTGAAGAAACAATTAAAAAGATCCAGCAGTTTTTTGAAGATTATGAAAACAGTAGAATGTGCCCTGGTTGCAAAGATAGCAAAAGAGTTGTTATAAATGGAGTTAAAGTAACAAAGCAGGAACGACTGGTGCTGTCAAACTTAAATGAACTTTATGTGGCCTTCAAAAATCCTCATCCTGAATGCAAAATTGGAAGGTCAAAATTTTGTGACCTCCACCCTAAGTGGTGTATTTTGGCTAGATCCTCAGGGACACACTCTGTATGTGTTTGTCTATATCATCAAAATGTCAAACTGATGATTGTGGGTGCAAAACTCAGTGATCTTAACAACAAGAGTTACTAGATTTAACGGTCTGTGACACTAACAATTATGACTGCATGATGAGTTTGTGTAATAAATACGCTGGTAAGGAAACCGTTATGTTTCACGAATATGATGTGGAAATGCCAGACAGTGTTACCTTCAAACAGTGGGTCACAATTGACAGGGCAGAAATGATAACAGTGGTTAAGCCTCAGGAAGAGTACTTGGAATCTTTAATTGATAACTTACAAAAACTTAAAAGTCACCACTATGTTTCTAAAATCCAAAGTACGTGTTTGAAGGACAAAAAAAGCACAACTTCATGAAACAGGATGCATAGTGCTAGCTGATTTAGCAGAAAATTTTACATTTGTGATTCAGGATGCAATACAAGGATACCACTGGGTCAATGACCAGCCAACAGTGCATCCATTTATTCTCTACTTTAAAAATGAACTAGATGAAGTTTGCAGTTCTTCAATTTGCATTCTACGTGACTACTTGGAGCACAACACTTTGGCTGTACATGTGTTTCAAAAGTATGTAATAAATTACGTAAATGAAAATTTTCCCAAAGTTGAGAAGTTGATATACTTTTCAGAAGGAAGTGGTAATCAGTATAAGAACAAAAAGAATTTTTCAAATCTGTGCAACAACAAAGTAGACTTTGGGTTGGAGGCTGAATGGCACTTTTTTGGATCTTGCCAAGGTGAAAATGCATGTGATGGAGTAGGAGGTACAACAAAATGTGAAGTAAGTAAAGCCAGCCTACAAAGATCAACTACAGACCAAATTCTCACAGTACAGGACATGCATGTCTTTTACAAGGATAATATTAAAGGATTACCTATTTTCTGATCAAGAAAGAAGTGGTTCTGCATATGAAAACAACACTTCAAACCAGATTTGAAAACTGTTTAGCAATAAAAGGAACAAGGCATTTCCACAAATTCCTTGGCATCGCAGAAAACTTAGTTTGATGCTATATAACATCAGAAACTGAAATTTATGATAATCATTGTGTGAGTAAAATTATATCTCTGTCTTTAACATTGAATGACGTAGTGGCATGTGTGTATGATGGACAGTGGTGGCTTGCAGAGGTTGAAGGAATAAATTCGGAAGAAAATCATGTTTTTGTGTATTTTTACCACCCAAGAACATCATTCAAGAAAACTACTAGTGACAAAGTTTGGATACCAATGAAAAATGTTTTAAGGAAACTTTCAGTGCTTGAAATTACCACAGCAACTGGGAGGTCTTATTCTTTTAGATTAGATTAGATTAATTATTCATTCCACAGACCCACAAATGAGGGGATCCTCCTGGGTGTGGAACATGTCAGATAAACACATTACAAATATGTAAATAGAAAAACTTGAGTTTCATTAATTTTAATGATCCTCAGTCAATAAACAGTAAAATTATGTACATGAATTAAAATTAAACTTCTAATATTGACAGGTTTAATACTTACATTTGCTTTCATTAAATCCTTCATTCACACAGTAGCTAGTTACTTGGCTATTACAACCAAGTATTGTCAAAAATTAAAGTAAATTATTCATTTCAATGGTCCTCAGTTAAGAACAGTCAAATTATGTGCAAGATTTAAAATTAAACTTTCACTATTTACAGACTTAAGACTTACATCTGCTTTCCATACATCCATCATTCACACAGTAGGTAGTTACTTGGCTGTTACAACCAAGTATTGTCAAAAATTAAAGTATAATAAACTTTCATTAAAATGGTCTACTGCACTTGTTGAGAAATTCATGGATGGAATAGAAGGAATTGGCCACCAAAAATTCTTTTAAATTATGTTTAAATTGTGCCTTGTCTGAAACTGGTTGCTGGTAACTTATTGAAAATATGCGTTGCTGAATACTGGAGTCCTTTCTGGGCAAGAGTAAGTGATTTTAAATCTTTATGTGTATTGTTCTTATTCCTAGTATTGATACTGTGTACTAAGCAGTTAGTTGGAAAAAGAGATGTATTATTTACAACAAACTTCATTAAGGAATAAATATACGGAGAAGCTGTGGTTAGTATGCCCAATTCTTTGAACAGGTTTCGACATGATGTTCTTGGATTCACACTACACATTACTCTTATTATACGCTTCCGTACTCTAAAACTTTTCTCTCGGTTTGTGGAGTTACCCCAAAATATGATACCATATGACATAATGGAGTGAAAATAAGCAAAATATGCCAGTTTTTTTATATTTATATCTCCTATGTCTGACATCATTCGCATTGCAAACACAGACTTTTTTAGGCACTTTAGCAGTTTGTTAGTATGTCACTCCCAACTGAATTTATTATCAAGTTGTAATCCCAGGAATTTTACACTCCCAACTTCTCCTATTTCCATGTCATTTTATTTTATATACACACTAGAAGGAAATCTCTTGGAAGTTCTGAACTGAATATAGTGGGTCTTTTCAGTTTAATGACAGTGAATTGGCTATGAACCACTTATTAATGTCAGTAAAAATTTGATTAGCTGCCCTTACTTAGCACTGGTAATGTAACAGATGACAGGTCATTAATATACACAAGAAAAAGTAGGGACCTAGTATGGAACCTTGGGGAACACCACATGTAATTTCTTCCCAGTCAGATGATGTCAGCCGGCCGGTGTGGCCATGTGGTTCTAGGCGCTTCAGTCCGGAACCGCGCGACTGCTACAGTCGCAGGTTCAAATCCTGCCTCGGGCATGGGTGTGTGTGATGTCCTTAGGTTAGTTAGGTTTAAGTAGTTCTAAGTTCTAGGGGACTGATGACCTCAGATGTTAAGTCCCATAGTGCTCAGAGCCATTTGAACCATCAGATGATGTCTGATTGCCTACTGCTGAAGTGTCACGTAATGACACCCTTTATTTTCTATTAGTATGATATGACTGAAACCACTTTTCAGCACTACCAGTGATGCGATAATATTCTAATTTACTTAAAAGATGCTGCAATTCACACAGACTTTGACAGGTCACAGAATATGCCAGTTGCCTGCATATTCTATATCACAGAAGCCGTCTGAAGAAATAAGTGTTCTTAACATTCACCACCAGGTTTAAGAACAGTCGCATCTTGAGGGATGTTAATTGAAAATATTTATTTTAAGTATGTCAAAATAATATAAATGTTAATTTCAGTGATTTTTCCACTTTTTGTATATAATTCAGTAACTTACTTCAATAAAAATTGATTATATCCTGCCAATATCACACGAGAATAGGCAACGGCCATAAGATCAGTTGTAGACTAATGTGAATTATCTCCTCATTTTCTAAAATTCATATCTTGTTCACAATCAGATATCTATGTTGAAATTTTTACAAGTCGTTGCTATCATATAGGTGTACAAACTGTGCAAAAATCATGTTTTTATATTCAGTCCCTCCTGAGATAACAAACCCCAAACTTCACAAAAAATGAAAATTTTCAAATTTCAAAAATTCATAAAAAATTAAGGAAACATTTGTAAGTGTTCTTGATCCATATGAGGTTAGTGGTGTATGATATCTAACTATAGGAAAAAAATAGACTCTTGTAAATCATTCCTT
Organism: Schistocerca serialis cubense; assembly: GCF_023864345.2. Taxonomy (NCBI): domain Eukaryota; kingdom Metazoa; phylum Arthropoda; class Insecta; order Orthoptera; family Acrididae; genus Schistocerca; species Schistocerca serialis. The sequence goes on from NC_064643.1 coordinate 718,409,459, forward strand.
GTTTGTTATTTTGAGCTTAAATGTGGAATTTTGAAAATTTGGATACCAAACTTTGGAGGTCATTTTGACTGGATATTTTTGAATTTAGGGTATTTTGTGTAATAGACAATGCTGCAGAGGACACTTTTCTAAAAACAATCATGTCAACTGTAATGTTGTAACTTAACCCAGTGCAGAGATATTCATATTTTTGCTGACGTCTCTAAACTGAAACATCGTTGCGTGCTTACAAACGAAAATGGCCGCCATTCAGTAAAGATAAAAGGTAATTTTTTTAAACTGTTTTGAACTTCACAATTATAGGGTATATATATTTAAAAATGGCCCAGCAACCAACTTAATTTTTATTGGACCATTTCATTTTGATTGACCCATTAATTGGGTAGGTGTGTTAGAGAATTTAAAGACAAAAATCGGTATGTTGAAGTCAGTTATGGTGGGAATTAGCAAAGTGAGGTCACAGGAAGAACAAAATTTCTTTTCAGATCGGTACACGGTTATCAACACAAAATCAAATAGGGGTAATGAAAGAGTAGATCTAATATTGTATAAGACAACGTGGGTAGACTACTATGAACAGAACAGTGAAACCATCAGTATCCGAGATAGATAGATATGAAGGCAACACCCACCACAGTGTTTCAAATTTATATGCCTACTAATTCCAAAATACTAACACAAATTCTTTACAGACGAATGGAAAAACTGGTAGAAGCCGACCTCGGGGAAGATCAGTTTGGATTCCGTAGAAATGTTGGAACACATGAGGCAATACTGACCCTACAACTTATCTTACAAGGGAACCTCCCCATCGCACCCCCCTCAGATTTAGTTATAACTTGGCACAGTGGATAGGCCTTGATAAACTGAACACAGATCAATTGAGAAAACAGGAAGAAGTTGTGTGGAACTGTGAAAAAATAAGCAAAATATACAAACTGGTCATCAGTCTTGGCCACATAGGCAACATAAAGGAGAACGTGAGCTCAAGAGCGCGGTGGTCCCGTGGTAGAGTGAGCAGCTGCAGAAGGAGAGGTTCTTGGTTCAAGTCTACCCACGAGCGAAAATTTTACTTTCTTTATTTTTGCATAGTTATTATCTGTCCGTTCGTTCACTGACGTCTATGTTCACTGTAATAAGTTTAGTGTCTGTGTTTTGGGACCGCATCGCAAAACCGTGCAATTAGTAGACGAAAGGACGTGCCTCTCCAATCGGAACCGAAAACATTTGATCGGAAGGTCATAGGTCAACCGATTCCTCCACAGGAAAACACATCTGATATATTCTATACGACACTGGTGACGGCATGTGCGTCATATGACAGGAATATGTTGTCGACCCACCTAACTTGTACACTTGGCGAATGGGTAAAAAGATTCTTCTACCTTGCCCGATTTAGGTTTTCTTGTGGATGTGATAATCACTCCCAAAAAAGTGATGAAAACATAAGAGTTTGTCACATAAACTGAAAATAAAAAATTAAAGTTTTCACTCGATGGAAGATTTGAACCAAGGACCTTTCGTTCCACAGCTGCTCAAGTTACCACGAGACCACGGTGCTGCTGCGGTCCCAGTGTCCTTAATGTTGCATATCTTGCCATGAACTACTCAGTTTGTATATTTTGCTTATTTTTTCACAGTTCCACACAACTTCTTCCTGTTTTCTCAATTGATCTGTGTTCAGTTTTTCAAGGCCTATCCACTGTGCCAACTTATAACTAAATCTGAGGGGGGTGCGATGGGGAGGTTCCCCTGTTAGAAGATAGATTAAGGAAAGGCAAACCTAGGTTTCTAGCAATTGCTGACTTAGAGAAAGCTTTTGACAACGTTGACTGGAATACTCTCTTTCAAATTTTGAAGGTGGCAGGGGTAAAATACAGGGAGCGATAGGCTATTTACAATTTGTACAGAAACCAGATGGCAGTTATAAGAGTCAAGGGGCATGAAAGGGAAGCAGTGGATGGGAAGGGAGTGAGACAGGGTTGTAGCCTATCCCCGATGCTATTCAATCTGTATATTGAGCAAGCAGTAAAGGAAACAAAAGAAAAATTTGAAGTAGGAATTAAAATCCATGGAGAACAAACAAAAACTTTGAGGTTTGCCAATGACATTGTAATTCTGTCAGAGACAGCAAAGGACCTGGAGGTGCAGTTGAATGGAATGGACAGTGTCTTGAAAGGAGGATATAAGATGAACATCAACAAAAGCAAAACGAGGATAATGGAATGTAGTCGAGTTAACTCGGGTGATGCTGAGGGAATTAGATTAGGAAATGAGACACTTAAAGTAGTAAATGAGTTTTGGTATTTGTGGAGCAAAATAACTAATGATGGTCGAAGTAGAGAAGATATAAAATGTAGACTGGCAATGGCAAGGAAAGCGTTTCTGAAGAAGAGAAATTTGTTAACATCAAGTATAGATTTAAGTGCAAGGAAGTCATTTCTGAAAGTATTTGTATGATGGAGTGTAGCCATGAATGAAAGTGAAACATGGACGATAAATAGTTTGGACAAGAAGAGAATAGAAGCTTTCAAAATGTGGTGCTGAAGATTAGATGGGTAGATCACATAACTAATGAGGAGATACTGAGTAGAATTGGGGAGAAGAGAAATTTGTGGCACAACCTGACTAGAAGAAGGGATTGGTTGGTAGGGCATATTCTGAGGCATCAAGGGATCACTAATTTAGAATTGGAGGGCAGTGTGGAGGGTAAAAATCATAGAGGGAGACCAAGAGATGAATACACCAAACAGATTCAGACCCATGTAGGTTGCAGTAGGTACTAGAAGATGAAGAAGCTTGCACAGGATACAGTAGCATGGAGAGCCGCATCAAACCGGTCTCTGGACTGAAGACCACAACAGTTCCACAGGCAACAAAGAGAATGAAAGGATGTATGGTAAGATCATAGAAATTATTCAAATAGTTAAGGGAGATGAAAATTTAATTGTGACAGGGGACAGCAGTTCAATAGCAGGAAAAGGATCATAAGGAAAAGTAGTGTAAAAACATGGACTAGGGGAGGGGACTGAAAGGGAAACCAAATGCTAGAATTCTGCACCAAGCACAATTTAATCACTGCTAATACTTTGCCTATAAATCAAGAAGAAAGTTGTAGACTTGAAAGTGACCTGGAGGCACCAAAAGATTTCAAGTAGACTACATAATGGTAAGAAACCAGATTATAAACTGCAAAACATTTCCATGAGTGATGTGGACTCTGGCCATTGGTTATGAAACACAGATTAAAACTTAAGAAACTGCACAAAGGTAAGAGATTAAGGAACTGGACTTGGAAAAGTTGGAAGAACCAAGACAAGAGAAGAAAAATTGGTATTCTGTAGGGTGAAGGCAGCAGAGTATCAAACTGGCAAAAAGACAAGGCCTAGCAGTAGTCTTTGGATAACACATGAGATGTTGAATATAGATATTGACTCTAATTGACTAAAGGAGGAAACATCAAATGAGGTTATTAACAGAAAAACCTACTTCTCAAAAATGAGCCTGATGGAAGTGCAAAGCAGAAAGGACTAGATGAAAAATGTATGGCTGAAGAAGGATGCATGACCATGGAAAAGATAGATGCGGCACATAAGAAAATTTAAGAGACCACTGAGAGAAAGGAAGCAGCTGAATGAAAATTAAGAGCTCATACTAAGCAAAGAAGGGAAGATTGAATGGGGGAAAGAGTACACAGAAGGGCTATATAAGGGAAACAAACTTGAAGACAATATTATAGAAAGAGAAGAGAAAATAAAGAAGGAAATTCCTTTTTAAAGGAACTATCCCGGTGTTTGACTGAAGCAGTTTAGGGAAATCATGGTCAACCTAAATCAGGATGGTCAGATGTAGATATGAACTGTCATCTTCCTGAATGCTAGTCCTGTATGCTAACCATTGCACCAACTCTTTAAGACGTGTATATCAGGAATTGTAGCACATGCTGGACCAAGAATTTGTTATAGCCAACTTATCATATAAAATATTAAATGGGTTCGCATTTCAACAGCTCTGCTGTGATAAGATCTGTTTTTTCCCAAAAAGGTTCCTTGACTAATATTGCACAACATAGCTAAAGGGTACCAAGATGGACATTTTGAATCTTATGAGGAGCACACACAGAAATACTGGGGTGAGCTTCACTTAGAACCTACAACAAACCTAGCATTGGTAGATAGGAGGATAATTCAAACTGTCAGACTTCCTTTAGTATTTTACACCTTTAAAATGTTAGTAATTCTAAATAAGTAAGACCTTAATAATTTAATTACATAAAGATGGCACCACACAAAGGTTAACACCAACTAGCATTAGCAATAAAATCTGTTTCCAAACATGCATATTTATTTGACCAAACTTGTATAAATACAATATCTATTTAATTACACAAATACTCTTTTGACTATTATATAAGTATGTCAAACTGCATATTAGTCAAGAACCACTACATTGTGACAAAACTTTTGCATTTGACCCTACCTCTAGTATTCCGAAAATATAATCTATCAATTTAGAAGATCAAGTGAAACTGATGTCATTCATGCTTGTACCATGCAGTAACAAAGAATAATGTCTACGATTTCTTTTGTATCTAAACCCTGCATAATTATAATAAGTACAATGTAACATAGGACGGAAGGTGTCAGAGGGAGGAGGGAAAGAGGAGAATGTGTGTGAGGGAGGGAGGGAGGACCATGGGGGGAGGGTTGGAAGGGAGGGAGGGAGAGGGAGATAGAGAGGGATGGAGGGAAAGAGAAAAGACTCAGCTGACAGCTATGCATCTTACTTAAAAATATTCCAGTGAACATACATGAAATTTCAGAGATGCATCTTCTAGTGAGGGTCTCCCAAACTCCTCTACGAAAGATGTTGCCACTGAATCACCCCCCCCCCCCCCCCCCCCCAACCATATCACTGTAAGTCTTATAACATATTAAAGAAATGTCTATGGACCTGCAGGTTAGTTTATCCCTGCTTGTACAGAAAAATGTGATTTCTTAGCACTCTGTTGTGAGTGAGATTGTTATGTAAATCCCACAGCACAGAATAACAGTCAGTGACAACTTATACATTTGGAACACTCATTTAATCACAAAAAGCTACTATCGGTATAATATAGTATTTTATGATAAAATAGGAATTGGTCTGTCTCCTGATAAAATTGTTTGGGAGCCAAATTTGAGAACTTGTTATGAAACTATCATTGCTGAAATGAGAATAGGCATAGTTCAGCAATAATAGTTTTGTAACAAGTCCTCAAATATGGCTCCTGGACTGTTTATCAGGTGGCATGCAATTCATTACTTTATCATAAAATGCTAGATGATACTGACAGCAGTCTGTAAACTACTTTTTTTTCAGATTTAAGCCTAGACCACCTCTGTAGTCAAATGGTTAGCATCGATGCCTATGGTGTGAGAGGTCCTGGGTTTGATCCCCAATAACTCCTTGGATCTTTTTCAGGTGGTGTGGTCTGGAACAGGGTTCACTCAGCTTTGTATGGCCAGATGAGGAGCTGCTTGAATAAAGAAGCAATGGTATAACAAGGATTCATCTACTGGCAATAACGGCTGGAGGGATGGGTGACATGCTGATTACATACTTCACAACTGTAGATCACTCCTCGTACTACCTTTTAAGCAGCAGTTGGTAGGCTGCGACAACAGCAAGGTCTAATGTGTGTGTAGTGTTAACATTAACAAGTATGAGCCGACACACAATCTTTATTTCTTTATATCGTTATCTCACAAATAGGAATTTCATACTCTTTTGTGAAATATCTGTATAATAATATAAAGGATGACAGTCAGCCAATGCAAAGCTCCAGCACTTGTTTTTCATATCCCATCTAGTGCTGTCATTTTATTAACTCAAAAAGAACTGTGAGAAAAGTGTAAAATGCTTGGCAGACAGAATCTTGCAATCCCCTCTTACAAAATCCTCCCACTTCAATGTATGTACACACGAGAAATTTGTAATTATGTTTCAAAGAATTTAAAAGACATAAATAAAAAATGATCCAGGAGCATGGTATAAGGCAAATGAAAAGTTCCAACTCCAGTCAATAACGGCAACAGGTTTTAAAACTTCCACTACAAATAATGAGATATCTCATTCTCACTTTTTTGTAAAACCACAAGGACATTTGCATTAGATCATTACTTCTATTCAGTAGCAGAATTTTCAGAACATGAAAAATGCAAGAGACTTGAAACAAGACAGTGCAGCTGCTGCGAAAAGTTCTAACCCCTTTTTTAAAATAAAAAAATTACAATCTATTTACTGCGGCATATGCCCTTATAACAAAAGTTATTTACACGAGTTTCCTTTCAATACCAGAAATCCATACCTTGTATAGTAATGGAAAGATGATTTCATATCAGTTACGCTCTATAAGTATGTAATTTATGTGCCATTCAAGCTACTGAGTTGAGAACTCCTGGGATCACTTTCCTTCTTGGGGTTTCATAAAAAAAAATTTTTAAAAATCCAATGCATTTTTGCTTAGCACTAATGTAATGTTGTTTCTGATATATGAAGGAAAATTCCACATTTTAAATGACAGATAAATTAATAGTTTCTTACAGACTACACATATTATTTACTTACGCAAACTATGAACAGCCATAGGCGGATCACCTGATCCTGTATCAAAGGATTTTGCATCATTCAGCAAAGGAACATTTCCAATAATGACAGGAATCTTTATAGCAACATTTTCCACTTGAGACACTTGGACTGCTGTGAACTAAGAAGCAAAAGAGATATAGCACTTCTGGAAGCAACGCACTTCAAATACATGGATTACATTCATTAAGCTACAAATTAGTATTGAAAAGTTAATCTGAAATCTCATTATGTGAACAGTTGGTAGCAGCAAAATGGTAAGCTTTATCACATGCCTCTCGCATGCAACAGCATATAAGCAGGACAGTTCTGAAATTAAATATAGACTGCAGGGTAGCTTTTGAAAGACAAAAATTCTGCCTGGATCAGAGACAAAAATAAAATGATGGGTAGCACCTTTAACTTTTGTTATCCTTTCAACCTCAGTCATGAGTAATGTTCTATTTATTTGTTTATTTATTTATTTATTTGCAACGTTGGATTATAATATTTGTAATACTGCATATATGTACTGTGTGTGTGTGTGTGTGTGTGTGTGTGTGTGTGTGTGTGTGCGCGCGCGCGCGCACGCAGAGTGGAGTGTAATGTTTGTGTTGTATGATTACGATGATGATAGATAGGAGAGAGCAAAAACCTGGTAATGACACACAGATGCACTCCTGGCAAATAGCACCCCAAGGGCTACCAAGCTTAGCGTCCCCATCTGACGGACGGATCACCGTCAACAGTGTCACATACCCTCACTTCATGAGACACTGGGGACAGGTTTTGTATTTAAACTAGGTCATTGGTGTGGGTTGGTGATCAGGAACTTTATGCCACGACACCTCCTCCCCTTGCCAGCCAAATTCTGACTCTGAACATTTTTTCCCACTGCCAGGGTTCGAAGCAGCTTATCCTCAGGTCGAGCACAAGCATGCATTAGTGACCGTGACCACAGGAGTGGGGCTGTGTGTAATATTACATTGATAATTATGACTTTGGATTGCAACTGAATAAAACAGATTTTTCTTTTTCCTGTTTAACAACTGTTCTTCCACTGCTTATTGCCATACAAAATTTAGTCCCCACAGTACCAGGGAATGAACACTAATTTACTTGTTCAGTATTCACAGAAGAGAGTAATTTATCCTTCACTAAATTTCTATTCTAGTCAGTTCCTTCACTACCAGAGGTTCCTGTACTAGCTTCTGATATCGCAAGCTGTGGTTCCATTTCATTTTTAAATCCTGTAAGCATATCAACACTCTTATTTGTGACTTTGCACTCTATTCACTTGAAAATCATTTACTGATTTACTGGTACATAAATGCTCAACTTTTGTTTTTAAAATTTCTTCCACCATGTCTAGAAGATCATCTAAATCTTGAACGTATTTTAGCCCTCACTGCAGTCTTTTTCTAATTTTTTCATCCTTCACGTAATTGGGAACCCACATCAAGTTGTTTATCATCTGTGCTACAAAGTCTTCCATCCATTTTAATAATCTGTTACCCATTTCAGAAAATCTGTTATCTATATGTGACAATATTTGTATAATTTTTTCGATTGCTTCTTTGACCACTACAGGATTCACGCTCATCAATCTCCTCACAAATAATAATTAAAACGTCACAGAAGTTGTATTGACATTATTTAAAAATGTACTCAGAGTGAATGATATATGCCTTTTTATCTGTCATATACTAAGGAAATCCACTGACCAAGTTTACTCTCTAAACTGAAATTCATCTAACAACCTCACTGTATAATTTGAGATTCAACTAGCAAAGTCACTGAATAGACTGAAATTAATGATCCACTGCACAATAAACAGTTTCCTATCCAAACAGAACTCACTGGTATGAAACTTCGTGGTAAACTGTGTGCTGGACTGAGACTTGAACTTGGGATCTTTGCCTTTCAGGGGCAAGAGCTCTACCAACTTAGCTACCCAAGTATGACTCATGACCCATCCTCACAGCTTTACTTCTGCCAGTACACTGTCTACTCCTTCCAATCTTCACAGTTCTCCTACGAAACTTGCAAGACTAGCTCTCCTGCATGAAAGGATATTGGGAGACATGGCTTCGCCACAGCCTGGGGGTATTTCCAGAATGAGCTTTACTGTTGTCAGTACCTCACCATCTACCTTCCAAAGCTGTGAGGATGGCTTGTGAGGCATGCTTGGGTGGCTAGGTCAGTAGAGCACTTGCCCATGAAAGGCGAAGATCCTGAGTTCAAGTTTCGGTCTGACACACGATTTTAATCTGCCAGTACGTTTCACATCAACAAACACTGTGCTGCAGAGTGAAAATTTCTTTCTAGAACCTACTAGTTTTTGATAAAGTGAATCTAGAGTTCGTATAGGTCGCATCTGCAGGTCAATGCAGAGGCAACGTGAGCTCAACTGTCACTGGATGTCCCTGACATCTGGACGCAAATTGTCACGAGACAGGTGTAGCACACCCACTGCACTCTCTGTCACTGCTGTCCCGAACTATTGTTGCCAGAAAACGAGCTATTCACCTGTCATGCTGATAGTGCATACAAAGTTTATGTATGTAGCTCTGATTTTTAGCTTTTGTTGTCTTCATCTCTCAAGACCATTCAAATTACATTAAATTTTCAGAGAATCTCCTCTGTATTTAAAAGTGGCCACTAACTACTATGGAACAACAGTTATTGCTTTTTCTATTGAAAGTCTTGATGACTCCTTGTTGATTACTGTAGCCATGAAAAAGTCACTGTTTTATATTCCATGAATGTAATAATAATTACTTGCAAAATTACTACAATTCAAATCATGAAGTTTTTAACAACTTCTTGATTTATCAGTTAAGCATTAATCTAACATGGTATCATGTCCCATGGCTCATTCACATGATAAATCATAATGATGTGAAATGAGTCATTTTATACTCACATCATACATTATTTTGTAAGTATGGCAGCTACATGCTGATTTCTTTTACTTTTGTGGGTTAGTAAGTCCTACCCAGCATCTTTTACACATCACACTAACAGAAATTCTTCTGCAGAACAGGAGTTGCCAAGGAGAAACTTTTTCAGCTTGTTTTTCAATTTTACTTTGGCATTTGTCAAATATTTTACCTCAAAGAGTAAGTGATCAAAAATTTGGTTGCAGCATTGGACACCTCTTTTTGTGCTATAGACAACCTTAATATGGTGAAATGAATGTCATTTTTCCTTCTGGTATTGTAAGTATGTATATCATTGTCCCTTTTGTACTGCAGTGGGTTATTTACCACAAATTTCAGAAAGGAATAAATACACTGTGAAACAGCAGTCAAACTGCACAATTCCTTAAACAAACCATCATGGGTAAGGACCATTTATTATTCTTACAGACCATTTTTGAGCAATGAAGTCTTTGTTTCTTAAAAATGGTTATCCCAAAACACTACTACACATGATTTTGAATGAAAATATGCAAAATATGTCTAGTTATGGATTGTCCCTCCCCAAGACTTTCATTGACTCTAAGTGCAAATGCAACTCAATTAAGTTGCTTTAGGTGTTCCAAAACGTGCTTTTTCCAGTTTAAATTCTTGTCAGTATGGACATCTAAGAATTTTGAATTTTCCACCCCATTTATCATTTCCTCACCACGTGTTACATTTAGCACTGGCCCAGAACCCTTAGAAATGCAGAACTGAATATGCGGACTCTTTTTAACACTGAGAGTGAGACCATTTGCAGAAAACCAGTCAATGATACTTTTCAGAAAAATGTTTATCACTTCACCTATTGCTACTGTATGTTTTTTGGATTGATTACAATACTAGCATCACTTGCAAAAAGTACTAATTCTGCTTGTTGTGTATTAGATGGATGATTGTTTACACATATGAGGAACAACAGTGGATCAAAGATTCAGCCTTGGGGAATCTCATACGTGATTTCTCACCAGTCACAAGAATCTCCCCTGGCTACTTTGGTGTAATTATTAAGTACACCTTTCTGCATCCTTTTGATTGGGTATGAAACCCATCAGCTGGCTACCCCATTAATGCCAATAAAACCCCAGTTTAGCTAGGTGACTGCTGAACTGCACTATTTCATTATTTAATGCTTTTAAGATTTGATGAGTGAACATGTGAATGTCATTCCGAATACAGCAACTCTTCTGAAATCCAAACTGTGATTTATTGAGGATATTATTTTTGCTCAAGTGCAATAGTATTCTAGAATACATCACCTCAAAAATTTCGGAAAATGATGTCGACAATGACATCTCTTCTATCACCTCCCTTATAGAGAATTTAACAAGGGCACATTTCAATTTCTCTGGAAAAATACTTGAGTTAGTGATGCATTACATATCTGGGAGCAAACTGTTAGTAATCTATTGGAAAACCATCAAATCCAGATGACCTTTTATTTTTGAGAAAAATAAATAATTTTCTTAATTTCAGATGGAGAAGTTGTTGATACATTCATATGCTTGACTTTTATGAGAGATGCTTTTTTACCATACGGCTGTGATTTTTTGTTTGAACTGTTTGTCACTCTATTTTCTACTATATTTAGGAAATGATTGTTAAACATATTCACTACCTGACACTTGATTTGTGGGGAGATGCCTGTACAAGGTGGATGCTGTGGCTCTCACTGCTCTGATCTGGCAACTGAGTAAACTGTGATCTATCATGGTGCAGAAAAATTGTTGTGTTTGAAGAAATTGAGTACATGGCAACTCATCATGGTGCAGCATATTTGTCGTGTGGAGGAACTAGGCTTTGTCCTTTCATGGTGCAGCTGCTGTCAGTCAGCTGTCAGTGTTGTGGCTCTGAAAGTAGAGCTGTTTTTCGTTGTGAGTCATCTGGTCTGCTACCAACAAGTACCAGACAGAAACTGCCACAGGGTATCATCCCTGTTCCTCCCAGAATAGGGAAATTCCTACACCAGGGCCTGTCATTCTACCCGGATACCCACACGTAGTCTACGGTAGTCCTGACACTGTCGGGGCAACCTGATGGTGCTATCAAACAAGCAATCAGTGCCCTTGAGCAGTGAGAGCCTGAAACTGGAACCCACCAATGACAGACTGAGTAAATCCAAAGCCCCAGCCTTTGGATTCCTGCAACCAATGCAATACAGGTACAACCAAGGCTTTGCCACTATCCAAATGGGATGATGAAAATTATCGAAGAATTTTCCCCACACTTAAAAGGCAGCCTCAACACACCATGTTATGGCGCATAATTAAAATAATTTCAACCCCACCCCCTCCCCCTGATTACAAGTACCTGTGTAAATATAACACTGAAAAGAAAATCCCATTCCACACTTACCAATAATGGTAAGAAAGACCTATAAATTAGAGTTGAAAGGTCTCCATAGGGACACTGATCCTACAGAAATTAAGATGGAACTCTTCTGCAAATTCAAAGTGATAGGGGTCAAGTAACAAAACAAACCATTTGACCTCTACAAACCTGCTTAAAACCACAAAAGCACACTTCTTTCCCTTCACCATGACTAGAAGAACAGTTAGTTATACAAAATAGATTACTTCATGCACTGCAAGCTAATGAAGGCTACCTGATGGCCCTGTTCCCTCTTTCACAGCACAGCTCAGTGCCATCACTCTCCAAAATGTGCCAGCTAACTACGGCAGCTGCCCCACCAGAATTAAGCTCACGGTGAGCCAACCCTCACGGTCTGTTCCTGTAGCCATGAGAGTGGCCATTGGCAGCAGCAAAGCAACTGTGCCAGGGCCTGCTTCTTTCCCTATGCTTCCCCCACCAGGCACTAAGATGGCAGCCTGGATGTCACCCTCCCTACCACAACCTGGATCTACCAGACACACAAGAGTATTGAGGCTGCTGATGTAGAAATCAACATACATCAAAATCTCTGGCAAATCATTTTGGCTTAGCCCCCACCCTGTTTTCCACTGCCAAAACTTCAGGCTCTGCTATGTACAGGCTTTGCGTAGTTATAGGAAGGGACCTAAGTTCGAGGCATAAGAGTCTGAGACTGCTGCATTGGGAACACAAGTGGTGGGAGGCTGTTTCAGCTTATTGAGAAGCCTGCCACTCTTAGTGTCATCGCACCTGACAAGCCTACCCATATTCTCACAGATGTAAATAAAAATCCAGACATCCTAGACATTTGTGTAGCAAAAACCTTGGACACCAATTGGCAACCATGGTACACTATGAGCTGGAGTGTGACCACAGTCTGGTCGTTATGGAATTTGCCAGTCTTGAAGATGATGCCTGGAGGATGGAAAAAAAAAAAAAAAAAAAAAAAAAAAACCACACACAAACTGTAATGAAATGGGTCAGGTACAACTACCTGGTGGGGGACACATGGAAGAAATTCTGTCAATGCAAACAGAAAGTGGAACACTTTACTGGAATCCTCCAATTTTTTCTTAACCATCACTCAAAGTTTCAATGGTTCATAATGCAACATTATCATACCTGTCAATGACAGCTACTGATCATGTATTAACAGATTTAGATAAAGAAAACTAGTGTGGATATAGTAGATCTAGGACTGTCTAACCACTTCAGCCAAATTACAAATATGGAAGTGTCTGTAGTATAAACAATGCTTATATATATAGACAAATATTTTCTAGAGATTAGATTAGAGTAGTACTTGTTCCATAGATCATGAATACGACACTTTGTAATGATGTGGAATGTGTCAGGTTAATAAAAGGTGTCTACACAAGATATTACATTAGACAAAATATTACATGACACTCAAATTTTTTTTTTTTTTACTATATCAAAAAATTCACCTAATGAGTAGAAGGAGTTGCCATTAAGAAATTCATTTAATTTCCTTTTAAATGCTATATGGCTATCTGTCCGACTTTTGATGCTATTAGGTAAGTGACCAGAGACTTTTGTGGCAACATAATTTACCCCCTTCTAAGCCAAAGTTAGATTTAACCTTGAGTAGTGAAGATCATCCTTTCTCCTAGTGTTGTAGCCATGTACACTGCTATTACTTTTGAATTCGTTCAGATTGTTAGTAACAAATTTCATAAGTGAATATATATATTGTGAGGTACAGTGAAAATTTCTAGCTCTTTAAGTAAGTGTCTGCAGGATGATCTTGGATGAGCTCCAGCAATTATTCTGATTACATGCTTTTGTGCAATGAACACTCTTTTACTCAATGATGAGTTACCCCAGAATATGATGCCATACGAAAGCAGAGAATGAAAATAGGCGTGGTAAGCTAATTTACTCAGATGTATATCGCCAAAATTTGCAATGACCCTAATAGCATAAGTAGCTGAACGCAAACGTTTCAGCAGATCCTCAGTGTGTTTTTTCCAGTTCAACCCCTCATCAATGCATACACCTAGAAATTTTGAATATTCTACCTTAGCTACCGATTTCTGATCAAAGTCTATATTTATTAATGGGGTCATTCCATTTACTGTGTGGAACTGTATATACTGTGTTTTGTCAAAGTTTAATGAGAGCCCATTTGCAGAGAACCATTTAATGATTTTCTGAAAAACGTCATTTACAATTTCACCAGTTAATTCTTGTCTGTCGGGTTTGATAGCTATACTTGTATCATCTAAACCAAAAAGGCATGAGTTTATCAAATAAATAGCAGCTCAAACATGGGAAACAGTATACAAAGAAGTAGATACAAATGAAAAGTTCAAGAATTTCATGACTCTGTTCAAACTAAAACTTGAAGACATTTTTCCTAAAGTATTATGTCCATTGCCTAAAGTGGAACAAAACAAATGGGTGACAAAATGCATCAAGAAACATCAAGAAATCGTCTCAAACACTGAAGTACCTAAGTTCCATTAAAAACAGCCAATCTAATCCAACGTTCTCACACTTTTATAAACAGTATAGGCAAGCATACAGGAAAGTTCTGGTTGCAGCAAAGAAAGCTCATAATTCCAAACTGATACTGCATAAAACAAAACACAAAGCAGTAAGGATGACTGTAAAGCAGGAAACAGGTACATTCATCCTGTCAACAACAAAGGAGGAAGTCTATAAAGCAATTCAGTCTAGTGCTCTGATACATCTATGGACTCAAACTGAATACTGTTATTTAAGTACATCGCCACTCCCTCACTTCACAAGGAACTCCTTGAAAAACAGCCAGCTAATCTGTATCCTGGTAAAAGATGCCTCTGAATTGTCAAATTATTTAAGTGGTGCTACAATATACCAACAGAGTGATTCCTTGGTTAGAGGAACTTTCTTTAAGCAGGTATACTATCAGCTGACTTCAATCTAAAAAAGGTGCAGCTCTAACATCAAGTACTACAGAAATTTTTCCATGAGTGATCCCACCACCACCCACTAAACTGTCACCTGTAAGCTTTGCCAGCCGTCCCTTTCCATACCTACTGAGGTTCAGGCCACGCCTAGTGAAACTCAATCTACTGATAGACTCAACTGGCATCACTGCAATGTTACCCATGCTCTCTGCCATCAGTCCCTTCTCCAGCCCCAAGTTAACATGCCTAACAGCCGCATTCACATGGGGCCGATCATGATGCTGAAACAGTTGCACAAAATGTACACTAGTGCCACCAGTTTGAGTAGCTATCTTTACCAGGTCACCACCTATATCATGTTTCCCTTCCCTATCAAGACTATTCCCTGCTCCACCCACAATAGCTAGCTGATCCTCTGTACCTTTGACTTATGGCATATGGCAGTCACACCGGACGCTGGCCACCTGGCACCATTTATCCAAGCTGCGTTAACACGGGCACAGACATCCAATAGACTTTCACCGTCACTGCACATGAATGAGCCAAGATATTTGAAATGCTCCACTTTCTTCAGGTCTTCTCTAGTGACTTTGATGGTCCCATTGGTTTGAATACCACACTCAATGTATTCTGTCTTCTTGATATTTAGTTGGAGGCCAAATTTACCAAGTCATTGATTCCACTGCTGTGTCTGTTCCTGGAGGTCCTTATGGTGTTTGCTAGCCAGTAAGACATTGTCATATAGGAATGACCAAGGGTGGGGTGACTGTAGGACACATGTCACAGTGCCCATACAGAGGGTAAAAAGTAGAGGTGAAAGTGCTGAACCTTGAGATATTCTGACATTGATAGTAAAAGGGGATGATGTTCCTCTGCACATCAGAGATTGCTGGAGACATTTTGATACAGCAATTGGACCTATCGGACACAGGGTTCAGGGATATTGTGAGATCATAATGCTTGCCAAATAAGCTGATGTGGGACACAGGTGAAGGCAAAGCAGTTGGACCCATCTAATGAAGGCTTCAGGGACATTGTAAGATAGTAATGCATGCCAAATAAGCTGTTGTGGGACACGTTCGAAGGCCTTTTCCAGATCTAGGAATGACATATGAATATCCTTCTTCTTCTCAAGGCATTTCTCAGTAAGTAACTGAGTGGCATGAATGGCATCTGTGATTCCACTTCCTTTGGTACACATGGATTATTTTGGGTAGTAGAAACAACTGCGCTGAGCCGCTGAGCCTGGTGTCTATAACCCGCTCAAAGATCTTCGTAGTGTGACAAACCAGTCGAACTAGTCAATACTGCTAGTATACTGTCACATCACTTATTCTCTTCCTGACTGGCAGTGTGCCACTAGTCCAGATTGCTGGGACTATATCCTCATCAATGATTCTGTTGAAGAGGGTAGTGAGAATTGTGGCACCTGCATGGCCAAGGATCTTCATACTTCGGCTGGAATGTCATCAGGGCCAGTAGGCTTCCCATTCTTCATCTTCTTGACCACTCCCTTGACCTCTTGGATGGTAATTGGTAGTACAGGTCCAGCAACTGAATCAGCACTCAAGAGTCAACATCCTCAGTGCCGATTTTGGAGAAGTAATCACTCCATCTGTGGAGAATGTTGAAGGGTCTCGAAGGAGTCGATTGTCATTGTTCCTTATGTGTCTGATGTGACCAATGTCCTGCGTGGTTCAGTGACGAACCAATAAATTTTATTTACTCCTTCAAGTATGTCTAGTTCATCATATGTATGGTAGTAATAAGAAGATTTGGCTGTTGCAACTGCTCTCTTGGCGCCAATTTTTGCGTCCTGTAGGGTCTTGGACTGGAACATACTTGGAAAAGCCCTTTTCTTCTCCCTCAAAGCCGTCTGCACACCTTCATTCCACCACTAGACTTCTTTATTGATTGCTCCTTTTCCTAGTTTTATCCTGCCAAGAATGTTATTCGCAGCACAGTGGGCTTGGCTGGTAATGCTGTCCCCTATGCCTGATACTGGCTGGTGTGTGTCTACGTTGATAGCCTTAAGAGCAGTGGTGAGTTGAGCTTTGCATTCTGACATACACCACAATTTGATTCTCTGCACTCCAATGATCTGGGCCGATTTTGGTTTTGGATATTCAACTTGAGGACTATGACAAGAGGTTGATGCTGAGGGGCCACCTGATTCTGGGGGGGTTACTTTTACATCAGTTACCAGCTTCAGGTTGCGTCTTCTTGAAGAATGTGTTGTTGTTGTGGTCTTCAGTCCTGAGACTGGTTTGATGCAGGTCTCCATGCTACCCTATCCTGCGCAACCTTCTTCATCTACCAGTGCTTACTGCAACCTACATTCTTCTGAATCTGCTTAGTGTATTCATCTCTTGGTCTCTCTCTACGATTTTTACCCTCCACGCTGCCCTCCAATGCTAAATTTGTGATCCCTTGATGCCTCAAAACATGTGCTACCAAACGGTCCCTTCTTCTTGTCAAGTTGTGCCACAAACTCCTCTTCTCCCCAATTCTATTCGATACCTCCTCATTAGTTATGTGATCTACCCATCTAATCTTCAGCATTCTTCTGTAGCACCACATTTCGAAAGCTTCTATTCTCTTCTTGTCCAAACTATTTATTGTCCATGTGTCACTTCCACCCATGGCTACACTCCATACAAATACTTTCAGAAACGACTTCCTGACGCTTAAATCTATACTCGATGTTAACAAATTTCTCTTCTTCAGAAATGCTTTCCTTGCCATTGCCAGTCTAGATTTTATATCTTCTCTACTTCGACCATCATCAGTTATTTTGCTCCCCAAATAGTGAAACTCATTTACTTCTTTAAGCGTCTCATTTCCTAATCTAATTCCCTCAGCATCACCCGACTTAATTCGACTACATTCCATTATCCTCGTTTTGCTTTTGTTGATGTTCATCTTATATCCTCCTTTCAAGACACTGTCCATTCTGTTCAACTGATCTTCGAAGTCCTTTGCTGTCTTCGACAGAATTACAATGTCATCGGCGAACCTCGAAAGTTTTTATTTCTTCTCCATGGATTTTAATACCTACTCTGAATTTTTCTTTTGTTTACTTTACTGCTTGCTCAATACACAGATTGAATAACATCGTGGAGAGGCCACAACCCTGTCTAACTCCCTTCCCAACCACTGCATCCCTTTCATACCCCTCGGCTCTTATAAATCCCATCTGGTTTCTGTACAAATTGTAAATAGCCTTTCGCTCCTTGTATTTTACCCCTGTCACCTTTAGAACGTGAAAGAGAGTAGTCCAGTCAACATTGTCAAAAGCTACCTCTAAGTCTACAAATGCTAGAAACGTAGGTTTGCCTTTCCTTAATCTCTCTTTTAAGATAAGTCATAAGGTCAATATTGCCTCACGTGTTCCAATATGTCTATGGAATCCAAACTGATCTTCCCCGAGGTCGACTTCTACCAGTTTTTCCATTTGTCTGTAAAGAACACCTACTTTCTTTGGGATTGGAATTATTATACTCTTCTTGAAGTCTGCGGGTATTTCGCCTGTCTCATACATCTTGCTCACCAGATGGTAGAGTTTTCTCAGGACTGGCTCTCCCAAGGTCGTCAGTAGTTCTAATGGAATGTTGTCTACTCCCGAGGCCTTGTTTCGACTCAGGTCTTTCAGTGCTCTGTCAAACTCTTAACGTAGTATCATATCTCCCATTTCATTTTCATCTACATCCTCTTCTATTTCCATAATGTTGTTCTCAAGTACATCGTCCTTGTATAGACCCTCTATATGCTCCTTCCACCTTTCTGCTTTCCCTTCTTTGCTTAGAACTGGGTTTCCATCTGAGCTCTTGATATTCATACAAGTGGTTCTCTTTTTTCCAAAGGTCTCTTTAATTTTCCTGTAGACAGTATCTATCTTACCCCTAGTGAGATAAGCCTCTACATCCTTACATTTGTCCTCTAGCCATCCCTGCTTTGCCATTTTGCACTTCCTGTCGATCTCGTTTGTGAGACGTTTGTATTCCTTTTTGCCTGCTTCATTTACTGCATTTTTAAGTTTTCTGCTTTCATCAATTAAATTCAATATTTCTTCAGTTACCCTAGGATTTCTACTAGCCCTCGTCTTTTTACCTACTTGATCCTCTGCTGCCTTCACTACTTCACCCTCAGAACTATCCATTCTTCTTCTACTGTATTTCTTTCCCCCATTCCTGTCAATTGTTCCCTTATGCTGTCCCTGAAACTCTGTACAACCTCTGGTTTAGTCAGTTTATCCAGGTCCCATCTCCTTAAATTCCCACCCCAGTTTCTTCAGTTTTAATCTACAGTTCGTAACCAATAGATTGTGGTCAGAGTCCACATCTGCCCCTGGAAATGTCTTAGAATTTAAAACCTGGTTCCTAAAGCTCTGTCTTACCATTATATAATCTATCTGATACCTTCTAGTATCTCCAGGATTCTTCCATGTATACAACCTTCTTTTATGATTCTTGAACCAAGTGTTGGCTATGATTAAGTTGTACTCTGTGCAAAATTCTACCAGGCGGCTTCCTCTTTCATTTCTTACCCCCAATCCATATTCACCTACTATGTTTCCTTCTCTCCCTTTTCCTACTGTCGAATTCCAGTCACCCATGACTATTAGATTTTCGTCTCCCTTCACTATCTGAATAATTTCATTTATCTCATCATACATTTCTTCAATTTCTTCATCATCTGCAGAGCTAGTTGGCATAGAAACTTGTACTACTGTAGTAGGCATGGGCTTCGTGTCTATTTTGGCCATAATAATGTGTTCACTTTGCTGTTTGTAGTAGCTTACCTGCACTGCTATTTTTGTATTCATTATTAAACCTACTCCTGCATTACCCCTATTTGATTTTGTATTTATAACCCTGTATTCACCTGACCAAAAGTCTTGTTCCTCCTGCCACTGAACTTCACTAATTCCCACTATATCTAACTTTAACCTATCCATTTCCCTTTTTAAATTTTCTAATCTACCTGCCCGATTAAGGTATCCGACATTCCATGCTCCGATCCGTAGAATACCAGTTTTCTTTCTCCTGATAACGACGTCCTCTTGAGTAGTCCCCGCCCAGAGATCCAAATGGGGGCTATTTTACCTCCGGAATATTTTACTCAAGAGGACGCCATCATCATTTAACCATACAGTAAAGCTGCTTGCCCTCAGGAAAATTATGGCTGTAGTTTCCCCTTGCTTTCAGCCGTTCGCAGTACCAGCACAGCAAGGCCATTTTGGTTAATGTTACAAGGCCAGATCAGTCAATCATTCAGACTGTTGCCCCTGCAACTACTGAAAAGGCTGCTGCCCCTATCCAGGAACCACATGTTTGTCTGACCTCTCAACAGATACCCCTCCGTTGTGGTTGCACCTGCGGTGCGGCCATCTGTATCGCTGAGGCACGCAAGCCTCCCCACCAACGGCAAGGTCCATGGTTCATGGGGGGAGGAAAGAATGTGTTGGTCACCACAAAATCCAGAATCTGTGTCCCATCATCATTATCCATTTCCACCATGACATTGGTCACACCCATTTCTTATTGATCCTACATGACCATTAAGGTTGTCTCTTATTATTAGATATTCTTCAGGGTCAGTAGTGCATAGATGGCTATCTGAGTCCAAAATTCATCCTTCTCTTCATCAGGGTTTCCAGGTAGGAGCACATAGCGGGACACAATTCAAAATGTTGATGTCCCAGACTCGATTTTTACACTTATGAGTTGATAAGAGATTTGGTATACATTTGTGACACTGTCCTGATACTTATCATTAGTCACAACACCTACGCCACTACGAGTGCTGTTTGCGTCATTATAGCACAGTTTGTATGCACTGCCGATCTCCTGGGCCTCTGCTCCTTTCCAGTTCATTTCTTGGATACATGCAATATCCATGTGCCAGTCCATTTCTCACGTTTTCTGGGTGATGGGAGCGTACGTTGCTTGTGGGGTATGCCCTATCATTCATACCCAGTTTTTGAACAGACACACTCATTTGATGTGACTAAAATAGGCTCCAGCCGATGCATTGTTCCACCTGTTATTGCAGGCCTTTTGTACTTGCTGCCAAGTATCACAGACAGGCTGCTCCTCTGGAGAACAGATTCTTTTCGCAGCTGCCTCACTGAGGTACAGACGCTGCTGGATGAAGACAGTTCCTCCGCTTTATCCACTGATGGAATTTAGACCTCTTCTGCCTTCAAAACTGTTCACCATCTTCACATGTAACCTTTGGTAGGGGCTCTCACAAGGTACTAGGAGCCAGGCAAGCTGGGCCAAGGTTTTTTTAAAGAGGTGTTGCTCTCTTATCACTCCCCACTTTGTGCTGCCTTGTGACAGGCAGGGCTGGGCTTCCCAAATTTTGGGTCCAATTTGGCAAATCTGTGACATCCAAGTTTATTATATTTTCAATTTCCTTGCCCATCAAAGTATCTTTCCTCCAGCAGTCATCACACATTTTTTGGTGTGATACACAGCACTTCAAATCTTCTACTACCACATATTAAAAGCCAGTGTAAAGCAACAAAAGCATACTAGCCTCATGGGCTAGCTAGTGGGTAGCGATTTTGGTTCATATCAGCAACACCCTGGGCTTGATTTCTGACGGACACTTCAATTTTTTGCGGTGCACTGGTCTAGAAGGAGGCTCATGCAGCCTTATGATGGCAAATGAAGAGCACTGGAACATAAAAGCAGCATAATTTATGTGTAAGTCACTGAAGCAGCATTACATCGACAGGCTTTATTCATAGCAGCGAAAGCACCTGCCATTACTCTTTAGCATTAAAGAGTGAGATGCTTGATGATATATTATGGCTTTGGATATTATTCTAGAACAGTTGCGCGGGGTTTAGGTGTGCATTATATGGCAGTAGTAGGTAAGTATTCTTGTAAAATTATATCAGTGGAAGAAAGACGAGAAGGTTGGCACTTCTTACTTGCTGCCAAAAATTCGACTTTCCTCATCTCCATGTATTTTTAATTATTTTTTTTTTGTCCGCTTCTACAAAATATAGTACAAATTTGCCAGCTAATAATACATCTATCTATGTCATCAATTAAATGTGTATTGCATGCATTTTATTTGTTCTGCTTTGTGCCAGATATGTGAATCGCTTTAAACTCGGTAGCCCTCCTTCCAGACCTTTACATCACAAAAAAATTGAAATGATTGTCAGGAATTGAACCTAGGACCTCAGTGGTAACTAGCTGAAAACACTAAACACTAGACCAGTGGTTCCCAACCTGGGGGTGATTATCCCCTGAGGGATAAATGAAATTTTCTGAGAGTTAAAAACTAAATCATTCAATTTTGTTTCAGTCATGAAACTAAATTGTTTTCAAAAGATCATTACTATTATCACAATTTTGTAAGACTCTAATACTGATTTTATAAGTCATCAATAATTATTTTTTCTCAATTAGTAACATAAATGCGGTGGAGGTTATAGGTTCCTCACATAGTCCACTTACTACACACATATGTCCCGTACATTGCTGATGATAAAAGTGAGACATACACATAAAAAATAATAAATATCTCCAGAAAATGTCTTCTACAAGTTGTAGATAGTACCTGCAGTAGTCCATAAATTGCTTCATTACTCACTTCGAAACAGATAAATGAATTAATTGATGGTATGACACAGCAGTAATTACATAAGGGCTGCTGTAGTGCTGTATACAGTATTATTTATTATTATTATTATTATCAGAGTGGTTAGATACAAAGGATTAATAGTGTGAAGTCTTCCAACTGCTGCCATTTCTGAAGTGAGGAGTGCAGCAATCATGTGGTTTATGAACAATAAGTATACTGCACACATCTGAACTTGTTTTACTTTAAATGGGGTTGCAGCATGCAGATGAAGCAAATGGCACAATGGAGAAGAGTAATGCTGAGGAAGTATGTTTTGTAACAAGTGTATACCCTCACTGTGGATAGTTAGCTTTTCTATTTGAGAAGGAGTTGTGTGTAGCATTTGTGGTGCACCATAAATTCCTTTCTCGTTCGTTATTAACGACCACCCTCACCCCCCCCCCCCCCCCCCCCCCCCACACACACACATAAACTAAATATGATTATCTATCATAATTTTAAAAATAAGAAAAGTTTTTCACTTTACAGTTTAATTGAGAGCTATAGCTGGTGTGGTAATGCAGGGGACCAAGGGGGATTGTAACAGACAGTGTGTGTGTTTTTTTTTTTGGGGGGGGGGGGGGGGGGGGGTGTACTAGCTAAAGTCTGACTGCACTAGACCAACTGTCAGATCAATTTTACCCCTGTTATATTAGATTTTATGGTTGTGACATTAGAAGATGTGAATGAAAGACCATGTATCATGCTATAAAGATGTGTGCTGAGTACTATAGTAGAGGTACTACAACAGATGATGAAACTGAAAATATATATCGAAATCGGTCAGCATTGCGACCCTCCTTTTGTAATTTGCACGCCACTGACTTAGTTAACTTTTGCCTGTAAACATTTGCTTGCACCTTCCAGGGCCTACTCTGTTGGCACTATTACATCTTTTTAATTCTGACTGTCAGTAAAATTAATGACATTAACAGGATGTTGTCAAGGCTTCCCAAGAAGGTATTTTCCGCATTAGCTTTCCGTAATCACTTTTCATGCTCATACTGCGAGGTAACAATGCGCTTTACTTTTGAACTGGGGCATGACTGTACCTATTCGCATTGCCAAGTAGTTCCTACAACAGCCTAGTAACCATTTCACCTTGCCAAGGAATATATCGTTCTGTCAACGAATGTCAACCAGTTTGGTGACAAAACAATTTTGCAAAAGCCGCCAAAAATACATTTCCCGCTTTACTGTACAAACCAGTGTGGACACGTATGCACATAACACAAATGTAGGCATAGAAATGCTTAAAAGATAAAAGCAGGCAACTGTTCCATGCAAGTCCTTAAAGAAATATACAAATATAAAAAACAAACTGTGCAAACATAAAGTACAGAGTTCCCTTACTAACACACAGATTACAGTTCAGTTTCTTTTAACTGTACATGTTCTACCTTTTTTCCTGTAACTGTTTAACAGTCCATCAACATAAGGCAAATTACCATTAAAAGAATATCTTACGGCTTTAACTCAAAATATAACTTAACATTTTCTGTCTAATTTAATCAAAACAAAGAAAAGCTAAAGACAGCAACTAACCTTACAATGCGCAGAAAGAACAGCAGTCCACCATCTAAAAACTGATACCGACCTTATAATCCTATCTGCAGACAAAGGCTCCACTACTGTTGTTTTGAACCACAAGGACTACCTGGCAGAAGGACTCTGCCACCTGTCAGATACATCCACCTACAAATTTTGCCATAGCGACCTCATTCCAGAAATCCAGCAGGAACTCCAGTCACTCCTCAAATCCTTAGGCCCATCCCAGAACCTCTCCCCGGAGTCCATCTCTCTACTCACCCCTACCATTCCCTGTACTTCTACCTTCTACATGCTTCCTGAAGTCCATAAACCCAACCACCCAGGACACCCCATTGTGGCCAGTTACTGTGCCCCCATTGAGAGAATCTCTGCTCTTGTAGACCAATCCCTTCAATCTATTACCTGGAACCAATCCTCCTATATAAAAGATAGAAACCGTTTCTTCCACCAAATCTCTACAGTTCCTGTCCCTTTACCACTCGGTGTCCTGCTCGTCACTATTGATACCACCTCCCTTTACACTGACACCCCAAAGCCCATGGCCTTACCGCTATTGAACACTATCTTTCCCAATGCCTGACAGATTCCAGACCAACAACCTTCTTCCTAATCACCATGACCAAGTATATTCTCACGCACAATTACTTCCCCTTTGAAGGCTTTACCTACAAAGAAATCCGAGGTACAGGTATGGGCACCCGTATGGTACCATCCTATGCCAACCTATTCATGGGCCATCTAGAGGAATCCTTCCTATATGCCCAGAATCCTAAACCCCTCATTTGGATCAGATCTGGATCTAGGATGAGGACACCCTATCCACATTCCTCCAGAACCTCAATAACCTTCTCCCCTATTTACTTCACATGGTGCTACTCAACCCAACAAACCACCTTCCTAGATGTTGGCTATATCAGTACCTCCATCCATATCTAAGCTACTAACAACCAGCAATACCTCCACTTTGACAGCTGTCACCCATTCCATACCAAGAAGTACCTTCCATACAGTATAGCTACCCGTGGTCATCGAATCTTCAGTGACGAGCAGCTCCTCTTGAAATATACCAAGGTTTCACTGAAGCCTTCACAGACTGTAATTATCCTCCCAACAAAAGCAAATCTCCCATGCCTTATCTTTCCTGTCTCCCACCACCTTCCGAAGTCCCACTGTCTGGTTACAGAGGAGCATTCCCTTCATAACTCAGTAGCACCCAGTATTTGAGCAACTGAATTACATTCTCTGCCAGGGTTTTGACTACCTCTCGCCGTGTCCTGAAATGAGAACTGTCCTGCTCACTATCCTTCCCGCCCCTCTCACAGTGGTATTCCGCCGTCCACCGAACCTACACAATATACTTGACCATCCCTACACAACCACTGCTCCCACCCTCTTACTTCATGGCTCATACCCCTGTAATAGACCTAGATGCAAGACCTGTCTGATACATCCTCCCACCACCACCTACTCCAGTCCGTAACAAACATCACCTATCCCATCAAAGAGAGGGCGACCTGTGAAACCAGCCATGTGATCTACAACCTAAGCTGCAATCACGGTGCTGCATTCTATGTGGGCATGACAATGGACAAGCTGTCTGTCTGCATGAAAGGGCACCAACAAATTGGAGCCAAGAAACAAGTGGACCACCTGGTTGCTGAGCACGCTACCAAACATGACATCCTTCAATTTCAGTGACTCCTTCACAGCATGTGCCATATGAAACCTTCCCATCAACACCAGATTTTCTGAATTGCCTTCCAACCTGCCTGTTTCTATTCCACCACTACACAGCCCTCGTTCCACCATCACACCCAGTCTTTTTACTTCTCTCCTTTTGCCCTACCCTCTCTCCACCTCATCCCTTCACACTCCCCAGCAGCACTGCACTATCCACCACCCCTAACCTACTACCTCTCTCACTCCTGCCCCAGCATCCTCCTTGCCCCCCAGCCAGTCACCACTCCCATCATGCACTGGTGCTGCTGTTTGCAGTGTGGCTACAGTTGCCTGAGACTGCAGTCGTCTATTTTTGATGAAGGTCCTATGGGCCGAAATTTTTGTTTGCGACAGTCTTTTTGTTGTGCCTATCTGTTACTCAGCATATCTGCTATATGGTGAGTGGCAAATTTCCTTTTCATAATATTCTTACATTCAATCCTGCATTTTCCATTGTTTGAAAGTCTAAAGCACTTACATAATCAAAACATAAATTATGATGTTTTACTACCTTATCTTCTACTTCAGACTATTTAATATGAAACAACTGATCATTAAGTCTGAACAGTCTTTGTCCCTTACCTATAGAGTTCTAAATCAGCAGGAACTGATTCAAAATCAGCAGGAACTGAGAGACTTCTGATACAAGGTGTGCTTGACGACTTTTGCAATCCCACAACACTTGCTGCTGCAGTGCAATTAATTACTTGATTTTGAGCACAGAAACTGTTCCTAATATGTCATTAATATAGTTTGCAATGCACCTTAGGTTTCAGCTCCAACTGAATCAAACATTTAACATTTGCTACCTCTATGTGGCAGTTTCAACTCATTAGTTGCTTCGTAAAAATTGCAAAACAAATCTATTCTTGATGATAGATGGAAGTGAAGGTTGCTGTTTCTACTCACTGGAGACTTTTCATCAGAGGTGGAGCTTCCTTTCCCTGCTTTCTGCTCTGTCTATGATGCAAGACACTGATCACAAGAGATCAACAAATACATGGGTCATCTTTCAATTTTTACCAACAATCGCTAGGCGGCACCACTGAGATACAACATTAATACTGTTTTAAAATTTGTCATTTGTTACTGTTAAAACAATGGAAACTGGACAACTATTTGTTTATACTGAGCATTTAAAGGAACAGGATTGTGAAAATAATTTTCATAAATGCTTAACACAAGAACAATGCCTTAAATCACTTTGTTCAACTTTCAGTAACCCATCACCGACAAAAAAGAAGATTTGTAATCGGGTTGCATGATTTCATCAGTGATGAAATTCATGATGGCTGACCAAAATTAACCGCTGTTTCAAAATACTTATATTGTATATACAATATGATACAAGAGGATTACCTTATGATAGAAGAATCCTTAGGCGTATAAAAGTCTACTGTTCATTTGATTATGTATGAACATGTAACTGTGAAGAGGTTATATCCCTGATGGATTTCACAGTCTCATCAGATTATGTCAGTATTGGTGTAAGGAAATGCTCAATATATTTTCTCAAGGAAATCCAAAATCCCGTTGTTAGCAGGAGCTTGCCGTGGCCTACATGTCAGATAACATTAATACGTTACTGGGATTTAAATTAACATCACAATCAGTCTTGACCAAGGAGAGCACTGACTTCATGTCTACTTACATGGGATTCCTGATTAATCAGGAGACTGAGGTAGGTAGAAAGGCTAAGGATTGAAACTCCCTGGTAGATTAAAACTATGTGCTGGAATGAGACTTGAATTTGGGATCTTTTCCAGATAAACGCTCTGCCAACTAAGCTATCCATGCACAACTCATGACCCATTCTCTCAGCTGTACTTCCCTCCCTCCTTCCAAACTTCACGTAAGTTCTCCTGTGAAACTTCCATGACTAGTACTCTTGGGAGGAGGATACTGTGAGACATGCCTTAGCCACAGACTGAAGGATGTTTCCAGAATGATTTTTCACTCTGCAACAGAGTGTGCTATGATATGAAACATCCAGGTGGATTAAAACTTTGTGCTAGACTGATATTCGAATTCAATACCTTTGCCTTTTGTGGGCAAGTATCTACCAAATGAGCTACCCAGCAACACTCACTACCCATCCTCACAGCTTTACTTTTGCCAGTACCTCATCTCCTTTCACACAAGTTCTCTTACGAAACTTAAAAGATTAACAGTGGGATATATTCTGAGATTAGAGTAATAAACATTGAGCCAAGAGCAACCTACACTGATCAAGAACTAATACCAATTTACACAGAGTACATCAACAAAGACCTAAATGATAAATAGTCTCTACATAAAAAAAACCTACAATGGATGTATAACACTAGAATGGCAGAGTTTCTGACGTCCCTAAAACAGTTGATAGGGATCATTTTTACATACTTTGTTTTAGTGTTTGTTGATCCTTACCTTTTTTCTAGGAATCAAAATAATTATTTGACATGATAATTACTAATTACTTATTTATTTCAACAACAAAATGTCTCTCAAATTTATTGTGGCTAATGCTAACAAGTTTCCTAAACTATAGCTTTTCATTTATGAACTATTTGTACAACCTTCTAGACACGGTGAGTATATTTGGTCCATATTACTCTCGTATGTGTTCTACACACAGCTTTGTATTATTTTTCACTCAAGTCACGGGAATCTGCTACAGCTCTTACAAGGTGATTTCTGTTTCATTTGCACATTATCCACACTCGGCATTGTGGCACTTCACACACTGTTTGCTGGTCTTGTTCCTTTGCAGAGACTGATTGGACACTTCCCCCACTTTCTAGGTAATTTCAGTTCCGAATCCTCTTCCTTTGCCTGAGATTCTTGTTCTTCTGTTCTGTTGAACTCATTCGCCGGCTGAAGTATGAACTTCTTCCTTTCCATTTTCTTATTCATTACTATGTTGTAAATGACCCACGCATTTATTGCTGCCATGTCCACATTGCTCATCTCCTACATGCAACCTTTGTGGTACATTTACAGGTCATTTGATCAACCACTTCAACCCCACACTTTGTTGCATTGTGGAATGTTATGGTTTCAGGTTTCTTCTTTCCTTCATGCTTATTGCTACTTCAGCTTGCAGTGCGCTCAGAAGAATATTTTTATCCTTTTTCCCTTGGTATAGAGTCATGATGCTATCTGTGTTGCTATTATGGTGCAGAATTATGGTGGAGTATATTTCAGCATTCGGCTTCCTTACTTCATCCAGGATTTCATGACAGATCTTGTTCATTGAACCAACTAATGAAGTTTTCTTTTCTTTGAGTTTCTTAGTAAAATGAAGAGATGTGAAGAAGTTATCAGTCATCACATTTCTTCTTTAATTTGCAAATGGCTCCAAGAAAAGAAGAATGATGTACTCTCCAAGTGGTTGCTTCTCTCTATGCGTCTCCTCCTTGATAATGTATGGGAAAGCACTGCATGTGTACTTTGTCTCAACAGCCAACCAGAGTCTGAGACCATATTTGTCTGGTTTGTTGGACATGAATTGATTGAACCTGCAACTTGTTTTGCTTGGTAATAGTTGCTTGTCAATGGTTATTTTCTCCAGGCCAGTAAGAACAAATACTGTTTACAATTAACTTTCTCCAAATTTCAGATAGAAGAGCGAATTAGTTGGCTACCAGGCATTCAGCTTGGGTACATTTTTCATCGAAACAGATAAATCTGAGAAGCTCCTGAAGTCTGTCCCTTGGAATAATGTCCTTCATAAAAGTAGGGACCCATGAGTGTGCCAGAGATCACCCACAGACATACTTTTAGTACAATTGACATCATGAACATATATGGAGTCTATCAGTTTCTCCAGTTCTTCGAATGACACAGTTCATTGTTTTTAGTACTTTCTGAGCATTTGATTCTGTGTATTTCTTTATGCGATGTAGCATTGCTTCATCCAAAATACAACAGAAGGCACTTGTTTACTCAGTGGCAAGCACAGAGAGTGGGATCTCCTCCCTCCTTCAGAATGTTCACAACCGACATTCTTCCAGCAGATAAAAGATTGGCAATCCCCCACATGGCTCCATCCCTCAAAACCATCTTTGTAGATGCTTCCAACTGTGCCTGCTGTGATGACAGAGGTGATGATTGATGTAGATCAGCATATGACACCTCTTCCACTAGTCGCCACTTGTTCACAATGTCATCATCTTCACTTGTCTCAGGTAGATAATCTTCACCTCCATCAGTGAAGTCAATTTCTGACTGAACTTTGGAAGTCTCTAAGAGATGTAACACTTCTTCATCAGAAAGTCCACACTGATGAAACATGTTCCAAAATATGTTTTGTGGACAAAGATAACTACCTGAATAACATGATATAAACTGTGTGATAATGTACAGAAAGTTGAATATTATGAATTATTTAGTAATAAAGGAGTTGACTGACCGAAAGGCAGATGTGCTGTGTCGTTGATAGGCACACAAACAAAAGGTATGTAACTTAGGTAGCTTTCAAAATGCACTTCCTTTTTCTAGCTGTAGGATAAACACGCACACAAACACACCCACCCACTCACATTCATGTATGAGCTGGCAGTCGACTGAGCACAATATAGCGAGACAGCCATGTGTGTGTGTGTGTGTGTGTGTGTGTGTGTGTGTGTGTGTGTGTGTGAGCGCACATCTTTCCTACAGCTAGAAAAAGGAAGTGCGTTATGAAAGCTAGCCAAGCTCCAAACCTTTTGTTTGTGTGCCTATTGATGACACAGCACCCTGCTTTTCGATGAGACGTCTCCTTCTTCCTAAATAATAAAATATAAGCTGCGGTAGACTGCAATTTACATGTGTCAAGTTGCAACAATGAGCAGCAACACTCTGCATGGCTGCTGAATGTTGCCACTTCTTTGATGGATAATTTACATATATTCAGAAGAGAAACTACAGTGGGGTCAAACTGATTCCTTCCATTGTTCCATGTATATCGAATGAAATGTTGAAGAAAATGTAAATATTTTGTAAATCCTAATACAGCACTGTAAAGAGGAGAAAAAATTAGGAAAAGTAATATGATTTCATTAACAAAGTAAGTGAACTGGATATGACAATGAAAGAAAATAATATGAGGGTCATTTTGACAACTTCGGCCATTCTAGTGTTAAACCAAATCCACACTAGTAATGGATCTGACAGTGTGTGCATGAATAGTTTCTATCATGCTGGAGAGAGTACTGAACAAATGAGTTCGTGATCGAAGTGACAGTAGAGGTAGTTACTGTGATTTCCTACCACACAACTGGTACTGTTGGTGTATAGTTAAGGCACAATGTAATTGCATTTGGTGAGTAAAATTTATAATGTCTGAGCATGAATGGCATAGAGGCAATCTGCTCAAATTAATGAGCAGGCAAACTGTTTCTAGCAGAAAGGCAGCGAATGCCAGAAATAAAGCATGTCTCTGTTGGATGATCTGACTGCAAGCTAACAGCTGAGAGAGTGAGGAGGCTGCACTCTGGATTCTTATGACCTTAGAGATGTTGCACTTTGATGAGCTTTCAATCCTAAAAACTAGGACTGTTGCCAAACACAAGGAGGAGAAGAGGCCAAGGATTATCTGCTGTGGCAGAGGGAACTCACAGTGCCTGTTACAGACTGAAGTTTCCCGTTCTGCATCAGCTGTATCTATTGAAAACAGTTTGCCTGTATCCATGGCCTCCAACTGGGAAGAGAAGAAGCAGTCTGAAATTTTATGTACTTTTTGATGGTTGTTGTCATTTTGAGCAAGTTATGTAATTTTCTCTGAATGACCCCATTTAACACCTGATTTCGAATTTCATTTCCTTGGCACATGGTGACAGTTTATTCCAATCTTTCTTCCCTTTAAATTTTTATGAACACTTTGGAGACAAGCAATGTAGCTCCTGCATCACAGGGGTTATATTCTATAAACACAATTGATGTATCACCAATGTCAACAGTTTATCAGCTTTGTAAATGATTTCCAATGTTTGCCCTATGTCTGTTATCTGTGAATTGGGTACTCTATGGCACTTGTAAAAATGAATAAATAAAATTAAAAAAAAAATTCAAAATAAAAGGAGTAAGTGGGGCAATGTCACAAGGAAATCAGACAACATTTGGTGTTACTTGCTTTGCAGCATTCACATTCACCTTGTTGCCATGCAGAGTGCCTCATAATGTCACACACAGCACAAGGTGACTCAATTGATGTTTGCTACAAACTAAGTATTTCTTTTCAAAAAAATCACATTACAATACAGTACTGAAAAAAAACCTAACTGCCCAGAAGCTGGGAAATAAAAAACTTTCATTTCAATGTTAAAAGCATTTGCTGTTTGTGCAATGGACTGGCATAAGAATGTATTTCTTTTGATGGCAAAACATGAAATTACTGCATGAAGTGACAATGTCAGAACAAATATCGAGAAAGAAAGAGGTGATGAAACCAACCTATATTTTGAATTATAATAAAAAGGCTGGTGTGGCCCACAGGAATCAGCAGTTATTGAGTTACTACCCTTATGAGAAGAAGCAAATGAAGTGGTGGAAGAAACATTTTGTTTCACATTTTCATGGTGATAGTTGTATTTACAAAGGTTTTATATAAAAAGTTGAGGCCTACTACCAAAATTTATTGAATTTATTACTGAAATGGCAGAGCCTCTGGCGAGCAAAGAAGGCCTGGTGGAATCAACTTCCTTTCATTCAAAATAGTTCTTCTATAAACTGAGTAAGGGGAAGACATTTTCCTAAAATAATCGATTCAAGTTATAAAAATGTCAAGATGGTCTCAGAGGATATGTAGGGTTTGTGCAGAACAAAGCAAGTGGGATCTGGGAAGTGGTAATACAAGACACCAGTAGTGCAGTGAAAAATGTGATATAGGACTTTGCTTTCCAAGCTACTTTGAAATTTTTCATATTGGGGCAAACTTCACTGAGTTATATTCAATTTAAAGAACAAAAATTCAAACAGTATTATTTTTATTTCCAGTTAGGAAATAAAAGGTGAAAAATGTTTGTTGTAGAAACAACACATTTTCATTACAACAACAAAAATTGTCACTCATGTAACTGTAGTAACAAGGTAATACATGAAACTGATCCAAGTAAAACAAATATCACTTTATTCATACACCTCTGAACAATAATGGAAACAAGCCTCTCTTGACTACACACGTTACAAGTCAAAAGAATTATACAGATGGTGCATCATAAGTGATACACAGAGCAACTGTTAGCTGTAATATTAATCAACATGCCGAAAAGGAAGGTCGGCTATAAATGCCATAGAGCTCTTAGTCAGAGAATTTTAGCAGCATTCGAGGACCACGCTCACACACAGGTAACCTTATGTGATCTGAGTAAAGCCTTTGACTGTGTTGACCACTCACTTTAGCTCTCTACACTTGAGTACTATGGAATATGTGATAAAAGTTTAAAACTCATCAAATCATACCTCAATAAAAGGAAACAGGTGGTGAGTTCAGGAAGTCATCTGTCAAACACACTCAAGGTTCAACACCAAGTGCCGCAGGGATCTAAATTGGGACCACTTCTCTTCCTTGTACACATAAATGACTTACCAGGAAATGTAGACGTAAAGATGTATACGTAAGCAGATGATACAACTTTTCTATTTGTAAACCATGTATTTGATAACCTTGTAAGTGGTATAAAATTGGCAAAAGAAAATGCAACATCATGGTTTAGTGCAAATGGTCTACCATTAAATGAGGAAAAGACCCAGCATATGTGGTTCAGTCTATCAAAGACTACAAAAATAGAAAAACAAAAGGCAAAGTTTTTAGGTATTGTACTTGACAACAGTCTAACATGGAACTCTCATGTTGATCACATAGTGGTTAGGTTGTCAAGAGTTATATATTTGTTGAAGAGACTGATGTGCTGTGTGACATCTGAGTAGGTAAGGACAGCGTACTTTCCCTTTTTTCAATTTGTTTAAAGATATGGGGAAACAGCAGAAAAATAAATGAAATTATGGTGATCCAGAAGAAAGCAATCAGAGTAATGGCTAAGGTAGATAATAGGACACATTGTAAACTATTGTTCATTAAATATAGAATTTTAACAGTTATTAATTTATATATTCTTGACAGCGTTAACTACATACATGCTGAACTAAATATTTTAAGTGTAACAAATCAAAGGCATGACTACTGTACAGGAACCTGTACTTCTCTGCTGTTGCCACAAAATAGATTAGCTAAAACTAACAATAGTCATAAATATATGGCAATTAAAATATATAAGAAACTGTCTAAGAATGTGTCAATCAAGCCTGACAAATTATTTAAAGAAAATGAACATAACTTCTTGCTAACTAATCCATTCTATTCATTAGAAGAATTTTTAGAAATGCCCAATATCAACTTAAATATGTAAAAATTTATTTTGTAAAATTAATAGGTTAAGTGAACTGACGAAGTCTATCGCATGTAATAATGCCGAATGACCAATAAAGAGTCTGAATCTGTATTGTTACAATAAAGGTATCAATGGGATCAATATATTCAAAATAAGAATCTGAATAATGGATTCCAGTGAAATTCAGTTTCAATAAGAACATGAGGTTTTTATGTAAGATAAATGTACTTAAAATGAGATAAAAATTTGGTTATTAATAGGAGTAGAGAAACATAACTGTTGGAGAGAATCTACCTGCTATGTCGCAAATTCCACAAAGAACTGAAAGCAACAAAAGTGGTTAGTTCATGAAGAAATTCCAAGAAAACCACCAGTTCTTTCCTAGGTACACTGAACATGTCATGGTAGTGGGTTTAGAAAGAAAGGAAGGGAGATTGGGTTTAACGTCCCATTGACATCGAGGTCATTAGAGATGGAGCGGAAGCTCAGATTGTGTCAAGGGCTCGGAAAGAAATCAGCTGTGTCCATCCCAGCATTTGCCTGGAATGATTTAGGGAAATCATGGAAAACCTAAATCTGGATGGCTGGGCAGGTAGGGGATTTAGAGGATGGAAGAACAGTTAATGGTAAATGGTATACAACAACGTTTTCTACAAGTTAACTGAAGAAAGTGGTGAACACAACTGAAAATCACACATCATCCTTCATCATGATAACGCTGTCACAGAGAATATCAAATATTTGATTCTTTAGGGAAGAAAAACATCAGATTAATCTCTCATTGCCCATAATCCCCTGTTTTATAGTCAGACTTCTTTTTGCCCCCATATCTCAGGCACAAAATGTGTGGGCAGCAATTTTCAGTAATTTTCGTCATCCCAAGGAGCTGCTGAATCCTTTCAAAACAGAGTTTTTGAGATACCAACAACAAAACTTAAAAAAAAGTTTTTATAATTGCTTCAAACATATGGAAATATGTACAAATTATAAAGGTGAATATTATGAGAAACAATATGTACAAAAATTTTTCTCCCACTGCTTTTGTAAAAACTTTAAAAAGGCAGCCCTTACACTCCACATACTGTCAGTGCTCCTTCGTCAATGGAAAAACAGACAGTTACTAATGTTCCACAAGCAATTACCAAGTAACCCACTAGCATTAACAACACTTGCCCCAGTTTACTGTCTCTACACTTCGTTTCTGTTTGAAGACATTAACTTAAACTAAGCCATCTGAACCGTATCTAACACTTGTAGTACTGCATTCAAAATTCTAGGTGCTCTACCCGATAGAAACCTGTGGTTATCGATGGTTTTACCTTTTATTCACTGCTTTTATTTACCTTATATTACAAAATAATGCTCAGAAACTTATTGGTAGATTAAAACTGTGTGCCAGACCAAGAGTTGAACTTGGGACTTTTGCCTTTCGGGGGCAAGTGCTCTACCAACTGAGCTACCCGAGCACGGCTCATGACCGCCCTCAAAGCTTCAATTCTACCAGTACCTCATCTCCGCATTGTCCATATTCCCGAGTTCGAGTCTCGGTCCGGCACGCAGTTTTAATCTGCCAGTAAGTTTCATATCAGCACACACTTAGCTACAGAGTGAAAAATCTCATTCTGAATGCCCAAGCTCTTTTGCATGTTGGAGAGACATGTAAGAAAAGGGGAGAGGGGTTACAGGAAACTGGCCAGAGAATAGAATTTAGTGCATGATGTAATTAAGGATGTAATGAAGCAGGTAGGACAGTTAGGCAAGTGAAATATATGATAGAAGTAACACAAAGTTCTTTACTGCACTACAAGAGGCAATAAATAACCAAAATAATGACCTAATGGAAGATAAGTAAATGTAATGGTCGAGTTACATGCACTGTTTTATTTCCTGCTAAATCTCAATAAATATTAATTTCAAACTGTTGCTAGGTGATATGAGACACCTGGTTTAGTGAACTGGCACCAGAAGAGTACAGTATGGGAATTCTGAAGCTCGTGACCAGGTATGTAAGAGGTGATCATTTACAGAAGTGAAGGAAGGTTTATGTATGTAATAGATTTTTTATGTTTCCCCAATGAATATTGTGTTTCCCATTTCATATCACGATGTGGTATTTATTTTCTCAGTGATGCTTGCATATCTTCTCAATGTGACAAGCTACAGTGGCTAGCATGGGTTCAGGAAAAATCCAACCATGGGCATAGTTTCCTGATCAATGAATCACAGAACACACTGGGACGTACAATGAATGGGTATGAGTATTTTAAAAACCACAACACATGATACCTACTGCTTGCCAACGGGGCACTGTTCACACAAGCGGAGAAGATATTCTCCCGCGAGAATGCTTACAAGGAATGAAATGAGGCCACCGATATTCAATCTGGTGAATGATACAAAAAACATATTGGCCAATCATGTGAATCTATTTATTGGCACCACCACTGATGTGTACCTTTCAGAAAGGCACTTACCACCCTTCCACTTTCAAATTTGCCGAAATTGTTAAAGGAACAAACAATTGCTTCTATGGTATCTCAAAGCAACCTAACCAATCCCGTCCATCCAGCGCTGGCCATCTTCGTGGGATGTGTGACGGTTGTTTAGTGACCACGGATCCATCTTCCCAATGTTTTCAGTGTCTTGTGGAGTAAATAGTCCATATCATGATCTGCTGGCAGTATCATCACAGTAAAATGGAGTACTAACTGCTACTAGACTGATGTCTCTAAATTGCTTTCTCATATGTACTTCCACCTCTAAACAGTTCTACTTGGTGAGTGGTTATCTTTCAATTATAACTGACATTTGCTAATTTCACTGAAATATTTATCCTGATTACTGAAGCAAATATGTAATTATGCATGTTTCTAACAAACTGTCATCACTCCATATGGTTACAGGATAACTGGAAAGTTTCTGCTAAGTACTACAAGACTTTTATACAGTTTCCACAACTCCGACTGACAACATGGGTCTGTTATATACTTTTAACACACTTCCCACTTAGAACTAATGACAGACTTGCTAATTACATCTAATTTTTACAATTCAAATGTGCATAATATCACCAGACAGACTAAAACTAAATCTTAAGATGAGTGTTCTGATATTTTGTAACACAAAGTATTCATTCCAATGGCGAGTGAGTATCTAACCTCCAACTAGAAGAAAATATTCTATTTTGAGGTATTTATCTGACTGGTACATTTAAGGTATGATTTTTGAATGTTAATGACCAGCTATTAGGAATTCAACTACCCTATGAGATCTGCACTTGTTACCTCCATGTGATCTTCT
This sequence comes from Schistocerca serialis cubense, assembly GCF_023864345.2. Classification (NCBI taxonomy): domain Eukaryota; kingdom Metazoa; phylum Arthropoda; class Insecta; order Orthoptera; family Acrididae; genus Schistocerca; species Schistocerca serialis. The sequence continues at coordinate 718,446,878 of NC_064643.1, forward strand.
TTTTTGTGTACCACATTTATCATCTACCAAGGAATCCACTTCTTTTTGAATAATTCAACAAAGAAAATCTTCTGCTACAAAATGAAGTCTTTCCTTAAGGCTTCATCTCTAACCAACAACCAGTACACCTGTTAGTTCTGGATATCAGCTCAAAGCATGAGCTTCACTATCATTCGGTATACATAGCCTGATGACTACCATTTCACCTGCTTAAAAGGAGGATATCTTAGTGATTTGATGCAATGTCTCACAATGAAAACATGTAACTACGCTGAAACTTCTAAATACAGAAAATCTGTGTACCAGCCAGCCAAATTTGGCCCCATGTTTCTTCTGCAGAATTTGTAAATTAATGGGTGAGGTAGCACATTTGCAAAATGCTTGTCTTGTATTCAGGAGGATCTGTGTTCAAATCCTAAAGCAGTGATACGTATTTATCTTTGTCAAGGCTTCAGTGATACTCTTCAGATAAAAGATATGAGTCCTCAGTAAGTCATTTCATTTCAGCTGAGAGAGAGAAAGAGAGAGAGAGAGAGAGATAGAGAGAGAGAGAGATATGATATGAGACATGTAGAGACATGGACATCTAATGGAAAAGTTCAAAAGATTAGTTTGTTCATCATGACTTCCAACTCAATATCAGACAGTAATACTACTACAGGCAAAAAAATATGGCTTACACACACCTTGTGATCAACATTAATGAGGTTCCCACATATATATGACATGACACATGCATATCTGATGATAAAGTTCAAATGATTAATTTGTATACTCTGATTTACAGTTAAACATTAATATTACCACAGGGAAAAAAGTATGACTTACACACATCTTGTAATCGACATTAATGAGGTTCCCACTCAGCAACTGAGAAGTTACAACTGGTGGAATAAGAAGTTTCTCATTTCGCCATATTTGGGATTCACAGGGCATAACTGGCCCTCTAACAATTTCTGCTACTGTGCCCTTCAGTTCACTTGAATAATTCTTGAAATTGTATTTCACTCTCTGGAACAGTCCATAAGCATTAAAAAAACCTTTGTACGCATTGCGACTTTACTGTAAAATATAACATTTCATCAATAAAAAATTTTTGCAAAGCTGGTGGAATCACTGAAGAGGATAAAATATAACTGCCTATTGTACATTCAATATAATAAACAAGTAGAAAGAAGTCACAACAATGGTAAAACCTGTACTTTGCACAGTCTTTTATACGCTCCTTATTCATACTTAGTTTCTTCTTCTCATTACGGAATGTTGGTAAATTCCTGAGGTGAGAATGTATGTTAAAAGAGAGGATGAATGGAGATGATGTACTGATTGAATTATTCTTCTATTGCATTGAGTAGATAGCTGAAAATGTAGTTATCTATATAACATGATGTGTACTGACTCATAAAGACTACAAAAACTTTGGTTAGCTTACAATCTAAGTGAAGAAGTTAAGTAGAGAAATTATAAGCAGTGCCACACTGCATGGCTTGCTATGCTGTTTATATCTGTCATTTTGTGTGTGCATATGTGTGTTTGTGTTATGTTTCTACTCACCAATATAGCGGAGATGCTGAGTCGCAGGTAGGCACAACAAAAAGATTCTCACATTCCATCCTGAATTTTCCATTGTTTGTATTATGTTTGAGTGTCTTCGATTACATATCTTTGGTAATATTTCCACTGCTAGGCACACACTATCACAGGGGTATTCCCTGAGGTGTGACCGAAAAGTAACGAGAATTTTTTAACTTCTTGGGCTTTCACACATCCAATTTTCAAAAAACAAATTTACACTGTTAGTACATATGTTCCCGACGTATGTTTGCCTTTTCTGCTGATTTGAGTATTTAGTTTACTGTTGGCAGCTCAAAAGGTTATATGTGTTTTCGAGTGCTTGGCAAAGTTTTACTTTCGAAAAAGATGGATCAAAGAATTTGTATTAAATTTTGCTTGAAAAATGGAATGAAATGCAGCACATCATTCGAAATGTTGACTGTGGCTTTGGACGAGTCTACTACGAGTAAGACAGGAGTTTACAAGTGGTATAATTGTTTCAAAGAGGGTCAAGAAGACACAATCAATTTTTTCAATGGGCATAAAATGTTGAATTTTGATCACAAGCAATGTAGACATTACTCAGTAACTGGTGAATGAAGTCAACATTGATCCAGTACTTCTAAACAAGGTTATAGGTACATCTACATCTAGACCATGCAATCCACTGTGAGGTGCATGGCAGACCAGCTAAGAAAACAAGGGTATATGGGTATGGCATCGAAGCTGCCTGAAGAGCCATGACTAAAAAACATATGACTTGTTTGATCACAAGTAAAGGATGTTCTCAATGTTTTCTTTGAATACAATGGGATAGTGCATCACGAATTGCTGCCTTATGGTCATATTATCAATCCGGAATACTACCTGGAAGTTATGTGCCATTTGTGTGAAGCAATCCGAAGAAAATGACCAGAATTGTAGCAAAACAACTCGTGGAAATTGCTTCATAATAATGTTTATACCTCAATGCTTGTTTGCTATTTTTTGGGAGAAAACAAAACCATTATGATCCCTTAGCCACCGTATTTGCCAGACGTGGTCCCCTGCAAGTTCTGTCTATTCCCCAGGCTCAAGAAATCCATGAAAGGATGTCATTTTGCCACCATTGATAAGATAAAAAGAGAATTTCTGAAGGAGCTGAACACCATAACAAAAAGTGAGTTCCAGAAATGCTTCCAACATTGTAAAAAGCACCGGCACAAGTGTATTAAATCTGAGGGGACTACTTTGAAGGGGACAAACTTGATGTTGATAAATAAATAAAGATTCTTTAAGAAAAACAAAAATTCCCATTATCTTTTGATCACACCTTGTATTTGTAACAGCAAGTGAAGTATCTGACGTAATTATGTGATATTGTAACTAAACAATCTAATTCATGTTTTGTAAGTCAGTTATAACTTACTAGCACTCTAGCAAAAACCAGAAATGCCAAATTCTTTTGTAACTGAATGGATTTGGAGTAAGAATTGAACATACATTTCAGAAAATTCTTCAAGTATGCCAAAGTAAATTTCAGGTCGATAGACACACAAACAAACACAAACATACACACAAAATTCAAGCTTTCGCAACAGACTGTTGCCTCATCAGGAAAGAGGGAAGGAGAGGGGAAGACGAAAGGAAGTGGGTTTTAAGGGAGAGGGTAAGGAGTCATTCCAATCCCGGGAGCGGAAAGACTTACCTTAGGGGGAAAAAAGGACAGGTATACACTCGCACACACGCACATATCCATCCACACATACAGACACAAGCAGACATATTTAAAGACCTATATGTCTGCTTGTGTCTGTATGTGTGGATGGATATGTGCGTGTGTGCGAGTGTATACCTGTCCTTTTTTCCCCCTAAGGTAAGTCTTTCCGCTCCCGGGATTGGAATGACTCCTTACCCTCTCCCTTAAAACCCACTTCCTTTCGTCTTCCCCTCTCCTTCCCTCTTTCCTGATGAGGCAACAGTCTGTTGCGAAAGCTTGAATTTTGTGTGTATGTTTGTGTTTGTTTGTGTGTCTATCGACCTGCCAGCGCTTTTGTTCGGTAAGTCACCTCATCTTTGTTTTTATATATAATTTTTCCCACGTGGAATGTTTCCTTCCATTATATTGATAAAGTAAATTTCAGTATACATTACAATTATGTACCACAATTAGCTGATGCAGATTGAAATAAGTTGTTACTGCTCACAAGCAAAGTATGTTATATATGGAAGAGAAGAGGAAATTATGGTTGATGCATTAGTTTTAGAATGAAGAAAAACAAAATGAGAAAATGAAAGTGATAAAAAGTAGATCAAATCAAAAACAGATTTAGTAGCAGTAATCAAGTGCCCTGATAAACTGATGTCTTTACAGGACTTCTGTAACCTACTACAGATACTGCTGTACAAAGGAATATTGCTAATGCAGCTGCAGTGGCACCACGTGATATCACTATGGAAACTGAATAGATGGCACAATACTACTGTTGACTGCCCTGGCACCAACAACCAAATGATATTTATCATCTGGAGCACCTGATGATAATACCACACCACACTCCTACATATAAACTGGCCCGGGGCCGGTCTTTGTCAGTTTTATGCTACCAGAGAACTGTGTGCCCATTGGTATATAGTCTGGTTTATGGTGTTTACATTGTGGACTCTGGTTGTTATTAGGAGAACGGTGACACTGCATTAACCTGGAATTGAATTGGATTGGTTTCCCTAAGACAACTTATACAGCTATAGAAGTATACAGTAACAAATCTCAAACTGGCGAATAAATCGTGGTGAGTCCCCGCTAGTCTGTGTCTAACTGCCTTTACAAAAGTGGCAACAATTTGGGAGCTGTGACACGCAAATTGGACTTTGAACATTTTTGCAATTAAATAAGAGAGTGATTCTTTTAAACTTTGGAAGAACTACAATGACTACTACTGCAAACTGCAGAGTGTTCTCACATGCTAGTGGCAGTAATATTACAGGCACTGCAAGTGTTAGCGAGTGTAACAGGTACATCTTCCATAACACTCACTGTCTATGGATTTTCCACAATTTAATGAGCAAAGTTAATAGTAGGATGCTTACTGCCAGCAATGCAGTTATAGTTTATGACATGCAAAATTTCTGACATGGAAAGACAAAAGGTCATGTTCTTGACAATCCCAAACTGTATTATCTAATACAGAAACTAGAGCTGTTCATGAATCCAGTGGAACTTGTTGCCTAGGATATTTTCTTTACCGTTAGAACATTTTTAGGCAAAGAAACACATTTTTGCAGGTATGTAAAACTTTGGCAGTGGAAAAATGGCCCCAGTCAACCTTATGTAGGCCAGACTGCTGACCTACAGATATTGAAATTTTAAATGTTTGTGTGGGGAGAACTATGCAGACGCATTAATCAGGGATCCTGTTGTGTGTCTAGTTCTAGATCCAGAGGTGAGGAAAATGCACAGAGGAAATCCAATCCTTCTCTGATGGAAGTAATGTGAATAGCTGAAGCCAATGAAACTTTCCATGTAGCTCAGAGTTTATTCATGATTACAGAAAACATTTTGGCAGTCTACGTGTGCCCTCATTAGGACACAGCAGGCCACAGGTGTGACAAAATCGGACGCTTGCTAAAGGTATGTTGAAGCAGTTTTGATGCAAATATGCACCAACCTGTGGAAGTGTGCCAAGTGAGTCGTAAATCTATGGAAGTACAGACTTCTTAATATGCAACCCAACAAATGTAGTTAGATGTGTTTGTAGACAAACACTCAGTGAAGTTTTTCCTTGATACTGCTGCTTCTTAGTCCTTGCTAAACAAAACCACTTACTTAATTGTATGAATTGGATACTGCTGTAATATGATCCACGAGAATTGCTTATTTAAATTTTATTTGGCACTACTGGTTTTGAGGAACAACTCATTCTCAAGAGGTACGTTAGAAGATCTTATATGTTATTTTTGAAAAATTATCTTGTAACATATTGGCTGAGAATGGGCCGTCACTCAAAAGCGGTTGCAGCAAATAAAATATATAACAAAGCAGCTGTACAATTATACTGAACTTACACAAACATCTTACTGACATTTGGAATACTGAGAAGTTACCAGAGGAATGGAATGTTGCAATAATCCATCCACTACACAAAAAAGGAGATAGATTGGATCCAAATAATTATAGGGGTATATCCCTGCTGGATATTACTTTTCCAAGGTTCTGTATTTCAGAATTCATGAACAGCTTGATGGTGAACTAGGCAAATATCAAGGAGGCTTTTGTACAGGACAAAGCTGTTCTGATCAAATTATTAGTCTCAAATGGATAATGAAACATCAAAGGGTCAGGGACAAGAAACTAGTGATGACGTTTGTCAATTTTAAAAAAGCCTACGATAGTATCCATCGTGAATCTCTACTGTCAATTCTTACAGAATTTGGTTTACATCAGAAACCTGTCAACCTCGTTGCAGTCACCCTTCGAAATACTAAAGCTAGAGTAAGGTTCAGAAATGAATTCTCTGAACCTTTTGAGATTCATACTGGCCTTCAACAAGGCCATGGATTGTCTCCATTATTGTTCAATTGTGTGCTGGAGAAAATCATGCGTGAATGGAACAAGACATGCCCACCATCTGTTAAGATTGGAAGAAAGATTCAACTTAACTACCTTGCATTTGCAGATGATTTGGCACTGTTGGCAAACAATATTGATGAAGCAAAGGTTCAGATAGAACAACTAGAACGATTAGCGGCAAAGGTTGGATTGCAAATTTCATTTGAGAAAACAGAAATGATGCCCAGCTTCCCAGTTGACACATCATAATGATCAAAAAATTTTGATAGTAGAAAAGTTTAAATATCTTGGTGAGTTATTACCTGGAATTTTAATGAAAGAGCATCAATAGATAGTAGAACATTAAAACGTCAGCGAGCGCAGAGAACCATGTGGCAACCTACAAAAAACGATCTCTCTCAATAAATGCTAAATTTCGACATTACTCCTCCATTGTTAAACTGGAAGCAAAATATGCAAGTGAAACACTATTCAGACTAAATACTCAAGCAACAACTGACAAATTGCAGAAAGTTGATAGAAGAATACTCCGAACAATTATCAGTAAGAAACACCAAGTTAATGGACAGTGGAGACTTTTGCCCAATTCAGAAGTGTATAAAGAAAGTGAATCCATTATTGATACAATGCAGAAAAGAAGGATTGCATTTTTCATCCACATATCTCGCCTACCAAATACTAGAATCCTGAAGCAGCTTTTTGACTACTTCTGGAACAGTAAAACCAAAAACATCTGGTTTAAAGAAGTACAAAGTGATCTGGATGAACTGGACATCACCACACACCAAATTCAACAAAGAGAAGAGAAACTGCTTCTGAAGAACAAATACACACAGCTGGCATTCAAACCATCAGAATGGAAGAAGTATGTCATATCTGCAGAAGAACGAGCAGCCAGATCACAGCGAATGAAGAAATTTTGGGAAACGAAGAAATTGCTGACTGCTAAGACTTAAACTTAATTATTGTAGACTCTGTTGTATTATGTTTGATTTTAGTGCTCCAGTATGGGCATAAACTATGTAAATAAATAAATAACAAAACAGCTGTGATGGATTGTATTACAATAGTAGGCATTTCAGACAATTTATTGAGGCTGCAGAACAGTATACATAAGAAATATCCACTTAGTGTAGTTTAGGGTCGCCACCCTCACAGATTGATGAAACAAACCTCTGGGACTATGTATGCAATCAGCAATCATGTGCTCTTGCTGGAATGACTTCAAGTTTTACTCACAATTAAGTCACCCATCCAGTAAATTTCCTTGTGACAGTGACACCAAAGTGTACAATGTTTTGGTATAGACTCTTTCCACTCTTTTGGATTTATGGTTCATGAAACATTACATACTATGCAATCCAAATTGACTTGTACTGCCCTAAGACTTTCTATGATAGATATGCTCAAATTTTCTCACCTGGATTAGGGAAGGCAACTGACTTTGAAGTTAACATTACTCTTAAGGTAATGGCTGCCCCGCACTTTATTAAAGCTTGTCCTGTACATCCGTCTTGTCTGTAAAGGAAATCTTAAAAAAGAACTGGACAGACTCACTAATGAAGACATGTTAATGTCTATTCTAGTGGGTCAACCCACTGATAAAGAGTACCGAAACCCAATGAAAACTAAAGACTTTGTGGAGATTCCGAAGTAATGTTAAGTGCACAGTCAGAACTGAAAACTTATTCCCTAACAACTCTGGACAAACTCTTTGGAAAATTGAGTCACAGCACCATATTCAGTACAATAAAGCTCACAGGCATATTTTCAAATTCTCTTGGATGCAGGATGACGAGCTTACCATACAACCTCTACCGTTGAATTGGTTGCCTTTCGAAATCTTCTCAATCACTGATGTATTCCAATATTTTATAGATCAATCACTAAAAGGTATTCATAACTTTGCTACATTCCTTGGTGATACTTTGGTTACACATGCAACCCCAGAGGACCACCTCCACAACCGCAAGCTGTGGTTCCAGAGGCTGGCAGCAAAAGGACGAAAATGCAACTTGTGCATATCTTTTTTCATGCAACCATCCTTGACATATTCAGTACTGAACTACTCAGCCAACAGATTCAAACAAATGGGACATTATACTGCAGCTGCCACCCACAAGGAAATGACGTCCGATGCCACACCTAATGTGCTCTGTGGTTTTCTAGCTACTTACAAGACACTCTGATTGAATGCCACAATCCAGTGGAGCAACTTAATGGCTTTCCTCAACAACACCAACTAGGACCTATTGCACCACCGCCAGTACATGTCACTGTTGAGGACTCTTTCAGATGGGTGTCCCTGGTAGGAGCCCTAAAGTTTGCACCCAACCTGGATCTGCTTGACAATCTCTGTCTGTCACAGATCTATGACTTATACAGTGTCCTCTGCCTACAGTCTTCTGTGGTGCTAACAAACTCAACTTTGCCCCCACAATTCTGCCCAGAAATCACCTCTTTCTCCATCCCTGGTTGTCCCTGCAGTCCCATCGGGAATTGTACTGTCTGCGCATTCAGCTGTGGTGCCCATCAAAACCAATCCACCCACCATCTAGCCATGGATCACCTATGTTTTTCTCCCATGTTGGTTGCTGCTGGGGTGGAAAGGGATGTAGTGGCACCAATTGATGTCAATATGGAAACTGAGTAGCTGACCCAAAATGCAATAAATGAACTGCACACTAATCAGTATATTGGGTTTAGTTTACAGAGTTTACATTGCAGACTCTAGTTTTTATTGGTGGAAGTCTGATAACGTGTGAACTGAACTTAGACTGAATGACTTAAACAAATTTGCAAATAAATGATAGTGAATATGTGCTAGTTCATAACTCACCTTTGACAAGAGCTGACTAATGAACAAAGGACAATCCACAGAGTTTCTGCCAGTGTTTAGAGACCACATGAGAGAGAACTTCAGGTGTGCATTCCCAGGGGTATTTCTAGTGCCTTAAATATGTGAGACTTGAATTGTTGTTTTATCTCATCCATGACATGCTGAAATGTTTGTGCTGGACTACAAAGTCCTTATGGGATTCAGGTAAATTAAAATAGTCTGAATGGTGTGCAAACAGTAATAATTGAAGGTCCTACAGAGCTGAAGAAGCAAATGAGACTGACTGTTTAAAGTCTCTGGTTGCCATAGATACTTACGTCTAAGTCCTCAATGAGCAAGATGGTGTGGTGGTCTGGTACTGCAGCTTTTAATTGTCTCTGCCACAAGGGCACTGACCCTCAAGATGTTTTGACCCTCTCTGTCACTGGTGATAGTGTCTTCACCTTTCAAAGTTCCTATTAACACTAGAACCGCAGCTGGGTCACTCGTGACCCACTTGATAATTCCTTTGTTTGTCACTTTTTTGTATTACTGCCTAGAGCATTACATTTCTGTGACTTTTTATGAAATAAGGTAATTAGTGATTATACTTCATTTCACATTTTATGGTGAAAACACAAAAGAAAAATATGAAGATTCACCTAGAACTGCGGAAGGGTCAGTTCTGATCCGCCTAGCGCACTCGCTATAACAATTGTATTTTTCATGTAGCTTCATGCCTATTGTTAGAGTGTGTTTGGTCAACAATCGCAAAACTCATTTTTACTTCACTTCCGGGCGACGTTCCAGTTTTCAGCAGGGGACGAGAGGGAGAGAGGTTCAAACGAGTCTGACCTTGTATGCAGATATTGCGTACCCAGAGTTTTGTGCCATGAAAACGGGTTTCGTAGTGCATTCTGTCTGTGTAGATAGTGCTTGTAACTTATGAATATATTATGGCCAAATTTCTATTCTACGCACAGCAGAGGACATTATAAATGCTCTAAATGAGATTTTAGATAATGAATCTGAGGGCGAACTGCTGGAGTCTTTATCTGAGGAAGAATTTCCATCACCAATAGTTCCGGATTCTTCATCAGAAGACGATGTTACTCCTGAGAAGGTTCTACTGAATGCTGATGAGAAAGGTATGCTTGTTTATGTATTTGTTTTATAATAATTTTTGTTTATGTGTATGTTGCGTAGACACTAATTTCAATTGCAACACTTATGTTTATACTTTGTTTCGTGTTGAATTTTTACAAGTTATATATTACATTTATGAAGGTGTTTTTTGTTCTAATATTACACAATATATTCAATATTAAATCGCTTTCTAATACGTATAACTACTATTACAGGAACAGCTGCCACACTAGACTAAGTCAACTCAAGGAAGTGGACGTCCTCAAGGTCGGCGTGGACAACAAAATGCCCAGGGTTCTGGACTACTTCAGTTTCCTTCAGGTAGCGATATTGTAGCACCCGATGGAACAACCTGGAAAGTTGGAGTAATAGGTGACTGTTCAGATGGAAGATATGGACAACAGAATGTTTTCAAAGATAGGACAGGCCGGCCATGGTGGCCGTACGGTTCTAGGCGCTGCAGTCCGGAACCGCGGGACTGCTACGGTCGCAGGTTTGAATCCTCCCTCGGGCATGGATGTGTGTGATGTCCTTAGGTTAGTTAGGTTTAAGTAGTTCTAAGTTCTAGGGGACTGATGACCTAAGATGTTAAGTCCCATAGTGCTCAGGGCCATTTGAACCATTTTGATAGGACAGGACCATCTCCGCAAGCAAAACGAAATGTGAATGAGACCTGTTGCAGTGCATGGCATCTAATGATAACGGACAAAAGTTTGAAACATACTGTAAAATGTACAGAAACTGAAGCACGTTGTGTACTGAGCTCAGATGAGTGGACTATAAAAATTGAAGAACTGGAAGCTTTTATAGCTATATTGTACGTCCATGGTGCTATTGGAGCTAAGAGCTTAGAACTAGACACATTGTGGTCAGTGAAGTGGGGAAATAATTTTGTGAAATCAACAATGGCTCATGACATATTCAGAGAGATAATGTATTATCTCAGATTTGACATTAGATCCACAAGATCAGAACGACTAAGAGAAGACAAGTTTGCTTTGGTATCAGAAATCTGGAGTGAGTTCATTGCTAATGCACAGTCTAGCTAAATACTGGGTCCATATATAACAATCAACGAACAGCTTTTTCCTTCAAAGTGCCGTTGCAGATTCACACAGTTTATGGCCTCAAAACCGGACAAATATGGGCAAAAGTATTGGATGGCGGTAGATAAAGACTCAAAATATATTGTGAATGCTATCCCTTATCTAGGAAAGGATGACACTAGGCGGAGTGATGAGCATCTTGGTGACTTTGTTGAAAAAAAAAAAATTGATGCAACCTTACCTCAACAAAGAAATAAATGTCACATGTGACAATTTTTTCACCTCCTTAGCGCTCTCTGAGACACTGAAAGCTAATTCTATGAGTCTTGTGCACACAATAAATCGATCTCGCAGGGAAATACCAGTCTGTATTAAGAAGGCAAGAGAACAGTTATACATCACAGTATTGTTGAAAAAAAATGATACCACACTGACTGTTTATCAGGGTAAGAGCAACAAGATCCTGATTCTGAGCACTATGCATCCTTATGTGATGATTGAGGATGGTATAAAAAAGAAGCCAGATACAGTTTCATTTTATAACTGCTCTAAACGTGGTCGACCAAATGGCTCACAAATACTCTGTCAAAGCACCATCGAGACGTTGGCCTGTTCACACATTTTACAACTTGCTGGATTTGGCTAGGATAAATGTGTGGGTATTGTTCGATTCTCTAAATGATAAAAAATTGAACCGCAGGGATTTCATCCTGCAGCTGGGGGAGGAGCTTGCTGAGAAGTACGCAGCAACTAGAAAGACTAGCATCCATGTCAGACCTGAAGAAATTCCTGACAGATAAAAAAAGCAAACATGTTGCCTAGTAAAATCTAACTGTGAAGGAAACAAATCATTTGTAAAGTGTCACATCTGCAAGAAAACTGTGTGCAACAAATGTACATCAAAAGACTATTATTTGTGTTCATTATGTAATGGTAGCCAGTAAAAACACTCAGCAAATACATGTAAGTTTTAAAATATAAAATTGTAATTTGTGTAAACCTTATTTATTTTTGTTAATTTCATTCTAAATTTCCTAGTGCTTCTAGCTATAGATTCATTGGCAGTAACAATAAGCCATTGACATAGGGGAAATAAAGGAAAAGATTGCGGGTCATTAGTGACCCAGCCGCGGTTCTAGGTATCCCCAAATATCAGTGGTTCTAGTGTTAAGGAGTGGATGGGTCTTTAGAGCTCCTTTACCCTTGCATAAAAATTATTTTTTTGGGTGACATTTGTGTGCCAGCTTGTAAATCGCAAACGTTTCCACATCACATTGTGAATTAGTGCAACTAAATTCTATTCACAGATTCTAACAACTGATGAAATTATAAATCAAATGACCACAATCATAGGTTTATCAGATGTATATATGTGCACAGACTTAATATGTAAATCTCTTCCAATAAATTAGTTGTATTTGATATTCTGAAACTACTAATGTGTTGTGGAAAGATAGGACTATCGGACAGTGATGCCCAAATATTTATGTGATTACAATGTATAATTTTCATTAAAAACCGAATATGGTATTGATCATTAGGAAAAGATGTTTCCACTCAAATCTTGTTTGTGTCCCACAGGATCGGTGAGGGAGATAAGTTATCTATTTGTCCTCTCACTGGCGCCATATTAAGTGGGCAATCCCACATCAACAAAAGTCCTCACCCATGCCATAAAGACATACTACGGTTAAGTCAGTGCAGCTCCTCTACAGGAATGGGAATGCAGACTATGTTTTTGGCTGTGGAGGCACACTACCCAGGTGATAAAGTAACGGAAGACACCATGCGCCTGCAAACATGTCTGCTTCAGAGGGTGAGTCCCGAGCAAAAGATAGACAGGCTGCTCTTTTGATACTAATGAGAATAATAAATTTATTATTACTTTCATTAAACAGTTATGTCTTTTCAGCTGATTATATGATGATGTTCCAAAGTGTGGTCAGTTATATTTACTTCTTGACTTAAGTGGGTGGTAAGTCAGCTGGTCTAAAATATTATTATCAAGAGGGCTTCATGGAACAGATATGAGACTCTTGGTGGGTAGGAAACTCCAAGTGTTACTTTACCTTACTACCAAAATAACCTTTGCAGCTAATTCGTACATGACATTTTCAATGAATGGGGTTGAAGCATGGGTCCATGGCGTTCAGCTTAGAAAAGAAAGACCAATGTCAGTAGAATATTATGTTCAGATGGTCAATTAATAATTGCAGCAGGCAGAAAAGGAGAAGCAAACATGATTTATCTGATAAAACAATCCCACCAACATATCTAAGTGCTAAGCACATCTTTATCTACATACACACTCCCCAAGCCAATGTATGGTGCATGGTGGAGGGTACCTTGTACAACTACTAGTCATTTCCTTTCCTGTTCCACTTGCAAATACAGTGAGGGAAAAACAACAGAATGTATACCCCAATGTAAGTTCTAATTTCTCTCATTGTGTCCTCGCTGCCCTTAAGCGGAATGTAAGTTTGGGTTCACAAAGCATCTTCACAATTCTCATGTGTCAATCAAGCCTACTGGCAACAAATCTGGCAGCACGCCTCTGAATTGCTTTGATGTCTTTCTATAATGTGACCTGACAGGGATCCAAAGCACTCAATCAGTGTTCAAGAATGGGTCGCAATAGTGTTCTATAAGCAGTTTCCTTTAAAGATGAGCTACACTTCCCTAAAATTCTCCCAATAAACCGTAGTTGACCATTCACCTTCTGTACTACCATCCTCATGTGCTTGTCCATTTAATATCACTTTGTAACATTACGCTCAGACATGTCTGCTGATAAAACAATCCCACCAACATATCTAAATGCTAAGTACATCTTCATCTACATACATACTCCCCAAGCCAAGCAGCACAGCAAAACACTGTTTTCAAAAATTACAGGAGTGTTTTTCCTACTCACCTGCATTAACTAACATTTCCTGCATTTAGAGCAAGCTGCCATTCATCACACCACATAGAAACCCTGTGTCATCCTATATCATACTAAAATATAACTGGATACATAAAATATAAGGTTGCAGTAGGTACTGGGAGATGAAGAAGCTTGCACAGGATAGAGTAGCATGGAGAGCTGCATCAAACCAGTCTCAGGACTGAAGACCACAACAACAACAACATAAAATATCTACTCACCAAGTGTCACCAGGAGAACACACATACAAAAGGTATTAAAAGTTTGCAAGCCTACCAAGCCAGTGGCTCGTGGCAGAAGGGTTGAAGGGGAGGGAAGAGGTCTAGGAAACAGGTAGAGTACAGAAAGTCGGATAGAACCCTGAGTCAGGGGACACCTACCAGATGGGATATACAAGGTGTGACAATAAGGTAATGAGACTGATGTGAGAAAAAAAAAAAAAAAATGTTGCTTACCATTTTAGTCAAGTTTAGTGCTGTCTCCTTCAAAGTAGTTTGTTTCTGATTGCACACACATTTTCCAGCGCTTCTGCCATTGATGGTAACATTTCCGGAACTTATCTTCTGTAATATCCTCCAAGACCCTCGTCACAGCTTTTTGGACATCTTGTGTTGTTTGAAAGTGGTGTCCCTTGACCACCGTTTTGACCCTTGGCAATAGAAAAAAGTCGCACGGAGCGATATCTGGTGAATAAGGTGGCTGTGGTAGTACTGAAATTTGTTTTGTGATGTAGAATCCAATTATTAGCAATGTTGGCACGGACACGAAGAACTCTTTTATGAAGTCTTTCAAAAATTTCTTCGTAGTAATATTGGTTAACTGTTTGTATAGGAGGCACCCACTCTTTATGAAGAATTCCCTTGGAATCAAAGAAGCACATAAGTATGCATTTCACTTTTGACTTTGACATGCGAACTTGTTTTGGTCTGGGTGATCCATTTGAGCACCATTGCGAACTTTGGCATTTTGTCTCTGGATCGTAAAAACCAACTTTCATCACCAGTGATAACACAGCTCAACAATTCTCGATTGATTTCCGTTTGTTCTAACAGATCGGCTGCCACATTTTTCCATGTTTCTCGCTGCTGTGGTGTGAGGTTTTTGGGGGGCAATTTTGCACAAATCTTTCTCATACCAAGATCTTCAGTTATTATTAGACGAACTGTTTCTTGATTGGTGTTCAGTTCTTCTGCAATCATTTTCATAGATAATCTTCAATCAGATTGTAAGAGTTCATGCACCCTGGCCAAGTTGACATCCGTCCGTGAGGTTGATGGTTGTCCACTGCAGTCTTCATCTTCAACATTCGTTCTGACTTCACTAAACATTTTATGCCAACAAAAAACTTAGAGCTTTTGACATAACCTCCTCTCCAAAAGCCTTCTGAAGCTTACCGTAAGTTGTCATCACGTTTTCACCCAATTTAACGCAAAAAGAAATGGCATACTGCTGCGCAACATTATGCGGTTCCATTTCCGTGACGTGAGACATGAACACGTGTTAACTTATTACAGCATAACTCACGACTGAGCAGTTGCATCACTGTGCCGCTTGGACTAGAAGCAGCTTATAGACCAAGGTCAAAGATATTGTGCCAATGCAAGCCTGCAGGGTTGCCACATCTTGCAAAGAAAATCAGTCTCATTACTTTATTGTCGCACCTCGTACACACACACACACACACACACACACACACACACACACACACACACACAGAGTATTCGGAGTGCACTTTTCTGAACTGTACCCCTCTTCTCAAACTTCATCAATCCTTTTTCTTTACTCCTCTTCCTTCCTCTTCAACCCTTCTGCCAGAAGAAGGAGCCACTGGCTCCGAAAGCTTGCAAACTTGAATAACTTTTTTATATGTGTCCTCCTGCTGCCATTTGGTGAGTAGATTTATCTATTCGGTTACATTATATTTTCAAAAACTGATTATTTTTATTGACATATATCCTGCTACAGTCACTCAATGATGATACTTTCCTGTGTATTACAGCATCATCAGCAAACAGTTGCAGATTGCTGCTCAACCTATCCATCAGATTATTTATGTATGTAGAGAACAAGTGGTCGTATCACACTTCCCTGGGAAATTAATGATAATATTGTTGTCTCTGATGGAAACTCACCACTGAGGACAACCTATTGGGTTTCATTATGTAAGAAGTCTTCGAGCCACTTACATATATGGATATCTATTCCATACGCTCAATGGGGCACCATGTCAAATGCTTTCTGGAAGTCTATGAATATGCGATCTGCCTGTTGCCCTTCATCCACGGTTCGCAGGCTATCATGCAAGAAACAGGCAACCTGAGTTCTGCACAAGTGATGCTTTCTAAACTCGTGTTTATTC
Source organism: Schistocerca serialis cubense (assembly GCF_023864345.2). Classification (NCBI taxonomy): domain Eukaryota; kingdom Metazoa; phylum Arthropoda; class Insecta; order Orthoptera; family Acrididae; genus Schistocerca; species Schistocerca serialis. The sequence goes on from NC_064643.1 coordinate 718,463,276, forward strand.
ATGGACAGAAGCTTTTCTGTCCACAGAACTTTATTCTTCTCAAACTTAGAATATGTCCAAGAATTCTATAGCAAACCAATGTTGATGACAGTCACCAGTGATTTTTTTCAGTCACTTGGATTCTTGTGCTAGGCACGAGATTCACAATAAAAGCAAATCAAGTAATAGGCCAACACTGTAGTGTACTCTCTTTAAAACTGGCCTGGGATTTGATCCGAATATGGTGAAGAACAATAAACTTAATAGACACAGTCTAATGTAAGTGGATGAAATAGCCGTGACCTGGTCTGATGGATCAGATGACAACTACAACTATTTTACACAGAATATGGATGTTGATGAATGTCTATAGAAAACAAAACTCTTGTCAACACCCCTCCTCCACATGTCTCAAACTCGCCACACATGGAGAAAGATAAAGAGAAGAACCCCATCACTAAGATTGACCGCACTGTACAGTGAAATGGAAATGAACTCATGGTACACATAGGTGAACTAAGGCTTCTAGCACTTCACCAATGTTGTGGGTTTGCTCTCCACCTTCAAACTGTTGTTATATGCTCCAGCCCACATACAAATTGATCAGCATAATGCAGCCATCGATTGACACTCCAATAACCACTTCTCAGTCTGGGAACATTTGTCAGAGTAGTGACTGGAAGTAATCTGAGGTGGTCAGAGAGGCAAACTGGATGCTGTTATAGCCAACCGAACAGTTGAAATTTAGAGACACCAGTCAATGCTGGGTGGTTCATATCACCAACAACATCCACCAAGCTGATGAAGCATTCTTTAGGCAGATTTTTAGTCAGTATGGATTGGTTAGCACCTGTCTGCAGTCTAAGAGAGGTAGATGGCTCTGCTGAGGTTAAAGTGCAAACCAACTGCTGAAACCTTGCTGGCAGTTGGATGATAAAACAAAATAATACCATATAACAAAAGAGAGCAAGAAAAGATCGAGAAATTCTTTAACTCTACAAATCCTCATTTGTATTAGAATGTCAAGTGGGCATTAGGAAGAAGTGCAAGGTGCTGTGTTAATGCTGTAATGAGAAATGAGATTGAAAAGTGGCAATGTGCTGTGCATGAATGACCACGCTTCAGATATGCAATAGTTTTAAGAACTTCATGCGATACCTAAGGATACGAGGTGGCTCCATAAAGAATCCTGGTGGTTGTACATGTAATAAAACTAGAGTTCCAGCCTTTTTTTAATTAAGCAAGCACCAATTAGAACGCAGCAGGATGGCAGACAGACAGCCAGAGTAGAGGTAGCATGCAGAAGGGTTATGATAAGAGCTGAGTCGAGCGCGGTAGGTCAACATGGTGAACTGCATGAACATGAAGGCAGAAGGACACAGATAAGCCAGGGATAGCTTAGAAATACGACACAGCATCCACAGGCAAATAACCCTTGGGGATGAAGAAGGTGAACTGGTCTGACAAGAGGCCGTCAAGGGTAAAAAAAGTAGTTTATTTGGAAAAAAACACTAAATTAGAGCAGAGGGCCAGAGTAAAATTTGCAGAAGAGTGAAAATCAAAAATTTATTTGCACAAAAAGGAAATGGGAAAGTATAAGGTAAAATGTGTCTGTTTTAAGGGCAGAGATAGTGGCTGATATCACAAGCAGTTTAGTGTGGGAGAAGAAGCGCACAGCTCACCATTGTTGAGGACTAGCGGTTAGACCGGTCAGCAGTACGGATGGCCACAAGAATACCAACTAAGCTTTGGTTTTTGTCTAAATATGCATAAGACCGTGACAAAGTAACGTTCGTGTATGAGGTGAAGTTATTTTGACTGTGCATGAATGATTATCTTAATTTGTGACAATTACTGAGGTATAGACCAAACCGATAATTGAGCAAAGCTTAGTGCATGCAACCACATGACAGTCATTGAACAGGGTAAGTCAGCTGCTGTGCTTGTTCTTGCTGTTGCAATTCTGTTTTTGTTTTCTGGCAATGATCATTATGACCAAGTGGTTACGATCTTGCTTATTTTTATGGGGATATCATGTGTATGTACAAACTGAGTTTCATGGCAGCCAGTCAAGATCCTGGCCTTGTGCACTAAAAGACCCACGTGGCAGCTGAGTGAATGATATTAAAACCATCAAAATTCGGATTAGCCTGATTGAGACAACTGCGTAAGCAGGCACCGCAGTCTGGTAAGCTATGCTGGGCGCGACGAACTGCTGCACAAAGAGGAATGGCAGCAGCGTGCGGCGGAAGCAGAGTACCAGCAGACAGCAGACCATGCGAAGTTGGAGCCACCAGGCAGTACACTGGAGAAGTCGTCGAAAGCTAAGAAACCGAATTCTCTACCCACTGTTGAACAGCATTTTAACTTCAGAAAAGAGAATGTCTGAGCAGGATAAAAGTAGCACAGCAGGGAAAACCGAGGGTGATACTGACGAGGTTGTTAAAATGGGAAGTATAACGAGGGAATTAGACAGTGCAGAGGTGTTTAGCCGAGATCTGCATTCAGGGAGAATTTTATTGGCAGTTGAGTGCAAAGTAGAGACCGAACAGACAAAAGAGGTACCACTGAACTAGAGTGATTCAATCTCTGAAGTGGTTAATGCTACTCAAGGCAGGCCAGAATCAGAAGTAGATCAGATGATTTTGGCAGTACTAGGGGAAGAGAAAAATGTCTTCTTGCTGTCACTTCTTGCAACTTTGACGTAATATTGGAAAGAAATCAGTCGAGATATTAAGCAAGGTAATGGACAAGTAAGCTCCAGTATTGCATTGGAAATGTCGAATTTGCACGAGGAGGTGAAGAAAGACATCACTGAGCAGTTCACCCAGTATAAGTTGCAATTGGAGCAACAAGTAGTATATAAAGTGGGTACTGAGCTGGGCCAAGTGAAGAAGGAATGTGCTAAACGGCACAAGGAGGGATTAGATTAAGTAACCAAAGCATTGGATGAACATACTACTGCATATCACTACTTCACAACTGAGTTGGAAGTTAAAACAGAGTTATTTTGAAATGAAAATAAATACTGAAGTGGGTAATATAAGTGGTAAGATAAGATCTGAACAAGATACTAGGTTTAAGTTGTATGTTAAGGATACGATTCAGGTGTTGCCCACTAGTCGAGCAATGTGTGACTCGTTTGAGAAAATGAGCAAGCAATTGTTAAACTGGCCACAAGGGCAGGCCATGGTTTGTCGAACAATTCGACAGAAGCAGTGTTTACTCAGTGTCATAAGTTTAATATCTTTGAGCCAAAGGGAACCATTTATCCCAAAGTATTCCTTAAGGAATTTGATGGGATCATGCAAAGTACTAGACGGAACGAGAGTGAATTTTGTACATAGGAGTGATGCCTTTCAGTGGGCTCATTAGGTGGCTATTGACTGCAAAGATTTCATAGATTTTAAGAAAAGGTTTTTAGAAGAATATTGGTCTGGAGAAATTCAGCAACAATTGTTAGTGGATTTTTGGGGAGGCACGAAGTACCAAGCAGAGTGTGGCTCAATGAAACAGTTTTGTGATTGGTGGTGGCGCCGCATAAAGCATGTAGATGAAGGTAAGGTGGTCGAGTTGTTTGTCACTGGGATAGAGTGGATGTTGCCTTTTTATGTTAGGAAGAAACTGGTAGCAGCACCACGGGACAGCTATGAAAATTTATGTGAGTTTCTTGGACAGACTCAAGCATTTACATTTGTGCGACGGTAATCAGCCACAGCGGCCTTCGATGCGAGAAGGTGTACAGCCAGTAAGATTTGTTAGGAGAGGCGTTCTGGCCCAGAATGTGAGAGACAGGTGTAGGGAAAAGAAAGGAGAGAGTTTTAACTAAATTGTGTCTCTGTGATAGGCTGCTTACAAGAAAGCCCCATATAGAAACAGGTGTTCACATCTGAACTGGTGGGGGGGGGAGAAAGTGAAAGAAAAGAGCTAGAAGGCCATAAGAGATGGCCTTGGCACTCGGCAAGGTGCACTGGAGGGGAGAGAGACAGCTGGTGCTGGCTGGATGCACGTGTCAGCGGATGCACACACAGTGAATATAGAAGGAGAGAGTGAGAGAAGACTGGTAGGAGGGGATCCCGAGCATGGGGAAGAATGTGAGCAGTGGACAGGCAATCGGCAGTGCCATGAGCGCGCCGGAGATACTGAAAACACGTTAAGTGCAGGAGGTGGGCGAACTTATGGAATAGCTTGATTGTTTGAAGAGACGGCACCCAGACATGAGGGCAATAAAAATAGTAACATCCCGTTAGGTCAAAGAGTGTGGGAACCAAGGCATACAAGAGTAAATATGGAATCTGCAGTACAGATAGTAATGTTAATGTTGCATTAGCGGAACCATTAGAGGAAGGTGACAGCAGTGAAGAGCAAGAGAGCAACATTGTTTTTGAGTTCATGTTTGTTAGGGATAAGCAACGTAGACAATCCTTAAGGTTAAATGATGGAGAAGTTGAGCTCCTCGAATCTCACACTGAATGGGCAGAAGTTGAGCGCATGTGCGAACTGTCACTTCACAACAGATTGGTTGAAGGTTCCTCAGGTTGGCAGGCAGGTAAATTTCAATCCAGAAAAGTTAGAGTTGTTCCAGAATTTGGCCAATGAGAGACAATTGCCAATTTGACAGCAGAGGAGGAAGCCATTCCCATGGTCGCAGATAGTGAGTCTATTGTCGAGGCGCAGGTTGGAGGAGTGATAAGTCAGGTGTTAGTGGACAGAGGATCAAAAATTTCCAGAATTTTGGAAGAGTACTTTGCGAGTTTGCCAGGAAAAGAAGATATGGCAGTGTGGTCAGTGTCCCCAGTGAAAATATTTTGTGCTACTGGAAAGTTGTCAAAGGCTATTAGACACGAAGCAGTGATGCCAATGCAGTTAGGGGGAGTAATGATAGACCATTCCTTTCTTCTCATTCCTGGATTGAATGTAGAGTTATTATAGGGCATGCATTTCCTGAATGTGTTTAAAGGTGAATTAAATTTTGAAGACTGTGAGTTGAAACTCCAAGTAGAAGGCAGAAAACTAGTGGTTCCCCTTGTTAAGAGAAAGGAGGTATTTAATAGTTCTAAGGAGGATGAGATTTCCACTCTGCAGCGGAGTGTGCGCTGGTATGAAACTTCCTGGCAGATTAAAACTGTGTGCCCGACCGAGACTCGAACTCGGGACCTTTGCCTTTCGCGAGCAAGTGCTGTACCATCTGAGCTACCGAAGCACGACTCACGCCTGGCCACTTCTGCCAGTATCTCGTCTCCTACCTTCCAAACTTTACAGAAGTTCTCCTGCGAACCTTGCAGAACTAGCACTCCTGAAAGAAAGGATATTGCGGAGACATGGCTTAGCCACAGCCTGGGGCTGCTGTGTTCGGATGCAGGCTGAGTTGGCATCCCTTCGCTCCCAGCTTCAGGCAGTGTTGGCTTCAGTCACAGAGCTTGAGGCTGTGGGGGTCCGTATGGGGGTTTGTCGGGGACGGCCAGCTTGTCCCATGCATCCCCCGATCGGACTACAACTGTGGCTGCCCGGGATATTGCCCACATTGAGGCTGATCCCTCACCTGTTGTAGAGTGGGGGGTCATCTTGAGGTGTGGCAGGGGATGAAAGGCATTCCGGAGGGCTGAACGGAAGGCCTCTCCAGTTTGTCTGACGAACCGGTTTCAGGCTCTGTCTCCGGCTGATACTGATGTTCGGCCGGAGATGGCTGCTTGTGCTGTTCCAGAGGTTGCCCCTCAGTCTGCAAGATCCGGGCAGTCGCAGAGGGTGGGGTTACTGGTAGTTGGGAGCTCCAACGTCAGGCGTGTAATGGGGCCCCTTAGGGAAACGGCAGCAAGAGAGGGGAAGAAAACCAATGTGCACTCCGTGTGCATACTGGGGGGGAGTCATTCCAGATGTGGAAAGGGTTCTTCCGGATGCCATGAAGGGTACAGGGTGCACCCATCTGCAGGTGGTCGCTCATGTCGGCACCAATGATGTGTGTCGCTATGGATAGGAGGAAATCCTCTCTGGCTTCCAGCGGCTATCTGATTTGGTGAAGACTGCCAGTCTCGCTAGCGGGATGAAAGCAGAGCTAACCATCTGCAGCATCGTCGACAGGACTGACTGTGGACCTTTGGTACAGAGCCGAGTGGAGGGTCTGCATCAGAGGCTGAGACGGTTCTGCGACCATGTGGGCTGCAGATTCCTCGACTTGCGCCATAGGGTGGTCGGGTTTCGGGTTCCGCTGGATAGGTCAGGAGTCCACTACACGCAGCAAGCAGCAGGGGTTGTGTGGCATGGACTGGGCGTTTTTTTAGGATAGATGGCCTCAGGCAAGTACAGAAAGGGCAACAGCCTCAAAGGGTGCGGGGCAAAGTCAGGACATACGGGGACCAAGCAGCAATCGGTATCATAATTGTAAACTGTCGAAGCTGCATTGGTAAAGTACCGGAACTTCAAGCGCTGATAGAAAGCACCGAAGCTGAAATCGTTATAGGTACAGAAAGCTGGCTGAAGCCAGAGATAAATTCAGCCGAAATTTTTACAAAGGCACAGACGGTGTTTAGAACGGATAGATTGCATGCAACCGGTGGTGGCGTGTTTGTCGCTGTTAGTAGTAGTTTATCCTGTAGTATAGTAGAAGTGGATAGTTCCTGTGAAATATCACACAAAGTTAGGAAGCTACTGTGAAAGCAAAGAGAGCTTCACTCCAAGTTTAAACGCAGCGAAAACCTCTCAGACAAACAGAACCTAAACGATGTCAAAGTTAGCGTAAGGAGGGCTGTGCGTGAAGTGTTCAGTGAATTCGAAAGTAAAATTCTATGTACCGACTTGACAGAAAATCCTAGGAAGTTCTGGTCTTACGTTAAATCAGTAAGTGGCTCGAAACAGTATATCCAGACACTCCGGGATGATGATGGCATTGAAACAGAGGATGATATGCGTAAAGCTGAAATACTAAACATCTTTTTCCAAGACTGTTTCACAGAGGAAGACCGCACTGCAGTTCCTTCTCTAAATCCTTGCACAAACGAAAAAATGGCTGACATCGAAATAAGTGTCCAAGGAATAGAAAAGCAACTGGAATCACTCAACAGAGGAAAGTCCACTGGACCTGACGGGATACCAATTCGTTTCTACACAGAGTACGCGAAAGAACTTGCCCCCCTTCTGACAGCCGTGTACCGCAAGTCTCTAGAGGAACGGAAGGTTCCAAATGATTGGAAAAGAGCACAGGTAGTCCCAGTCTTCAAGAAGGGTCGTCGAGCAGATGCGCAAAACTATAGACCTATATCTCTGACGTCGATCTATTGTAGAATTTTAGAACATGTTTTTTGCTCGAGTATCATGTCGTTTTTGGAAACCCAGAATCTACTCTGTAGGAATCAACATGGATTCCGGAAACAGCAATCGTGTGAGACCCAACTCGCTTTATTTGTTCATGAGACCCAGAAAATATTAGATACAGGGTCCCAGGTAGATGCTATTTTCCTTGACTTCCGGAAGGCGTTCGATACAGTTCCGCACTGTCGCCTGATAAACAAAGTAAGAGCCTACGGAATATCAGACCAGCTGTGCAGCTGGATTGAAGAGTTTTTAGCAAACAGAACACAGCATGTTGTTATCAATGGAGAGACGTCTACAGATGTTAAAGTAACCTCTGGCATGCCACAGGGGAGTGTTATGGGACCATTGCTTTTCACAATATATATAAATGACCTAGTAGATAGTGTTGGAAGTTCCATGCATCTTTTCACGGATGATGCTGTAGTATACAGAGAAGTTGCAGCATTAGAAAATTGTAGCGAAATGCAGAAAGATCTGCAGTGGATAGTCACTTGGTGCAGGGACTGGCAACTGACCCTTAATATAGACAAATGTAATGTATTGCGAATAGATAGAAAGAAGGATCCTTTATTGTATGATTATATGATTGGAGAACAAACGCTGGTAGCAGTTACTTCTGTAAAATATCTGGGAGTATGCATGCGGAACGATTTGAAGTGGAATGATCATATAAAGTTAATTGTTGGTAAGGCGGGTGCCAGGTTGAGATTCATTGGGAGAGTCCTTAGAAAATGTAGTCCATCAACAAAGGAGGTGGCTTACAAAACACTCGTTCGACCTATACTTGAGTATTGCTCAACAGTGTGGGATCCGTACCAGATCGGGCTGACGGAGGGGATAGAGAAGATCCAAAGAAGAGCGGCGCGTTTCGTCACAGGGTTATTTGGTAACCGTGATAGCGTTATGAGATGTTTAGCAAACTCAAGTGGCAGACTCTGCAAGAGAGGCGCTCTGCATTGCGGTGTAGCTTGCTCGCCAGGTTTCGAGAGGGTGCATTTCTGGATGAGGTATCGAATATATTGCTTCCCCCTACTTATACCTCCCGAGGAGATCACGAATGTAAAATTAGAGAGATTTGAGCGCGCACGGAGGCTTTCAGACAGTCGTTCTTCCCCCCAGCCATACGCGACTGGAACAGAAAAGGGAGGTAATGACAGTGGCACGTAAAGTGCCCTCCGCCACACACCGTTGGGTGGCTTGCGGAGTATAAATGTAGATGTAGAACTTCGTTAAAGTTTGGAAGGTAGGAGACGAGATACTGGCAGAAGTAAAGCTGTGAGGACTGGGCGTGAGTCGTGCTTCGGTAGCTCAGATGGTAGAGCACTTGCCCGCGAAAGGCAAAGGTCCCAAGTTCGAGTCTCGGTCGGGCACACAGTTTTAATCTGCTAGGAAGTTTCAGTTCTAAGGAGGCACAGTACGTAGGAGAGGGAATCTTTGCAGCGCAGATGAAATTAGTAATGATACATAGCTTTAGTTGGAGTAAGGACGTGGTGCAGATGATTCAAGAGAAAATATGAGAGAGAGTGTCAGAGTTGGTGAGTTTGTCTGAACAATAGAAAAAGGAACTGGGTGAAATTTTAAAACAGAATTCTGGAGTCTTTTCTGATGCACCAGGGGAGGCACAGAATTTCGCTTGTGCATTTTAACTATTAAGCCACTTGAGATCTATGCCCCCAAGACTTATGTAATACTGTTTGCCCAGAGAAAAGCAGTACAAGAAGAGATAGACCGCATGTTGTCACGGGAGGTAATTGAAAGAGCAAGTAGTGAATATATCAATCCATTGTTTGTAGTACCCAAGAAGGATGGAAGTGTGTGACTTGTCTTGGACGTGAGGAGATTCAATGCAATTGTGAAACGAGAGAGCGATAGGCCAATATAGATTCATGAATTTTTCCAGTATTTCCACGGAGTAAAGTTTTTTTCATCCATGGATGTGACCTGTGGATATTGGAAAATAAGGTTAGCACAAAAATCTAGGAAATAGACAGTGTTCCTGCATAAGTAAATCTGTTATACTGTGTATGTTGATGATGTATTAATAGCCACAGAGATGTGGGAGCAGCATTGTGCATTATTCGAAAAAGTACAGGCGACCATTCAGAAAGGAGGTATGAAACTTAAGTTTAGTAAGACAAATTTCCTGAAGGAAAAGATTAAATTTCTGGGGCACATCATTGATAAAACAGGAATACACCCAGAGTGGGGAAAACTAAGGGCCATCGATGAGTTTTGCAGCCAAAGAATAAGAAAGAATTGAGGGCTATGTATGGACTGATTGGGTTCTATCAGAGTTTTGTGTCATCACAAGCATTTAATAACCCAACACTGAATCAGTTATTGAAAAAGAATGTGACAACACTAAATCAGTTATTGAAAAAGAATGTGACCTGGAAGTGGTCAGAGGAATATGAGGTGGCTTTTCAGGAACTGAAGACGCAACTATTAAGTAGCAAAATTATGTATCATCCAGATATCAGTACACCTTTCTACATGGCTTCTGACACTTGTGGCTATGGCATTGGAGTAGAATTGTTTCAGGAGGGAGAAAAGGAGGGAGAACCCCACAATCAGACCATTGCATTCGCTAGCAGAAGGGTTATTTGTTGTGTCATCACACAATAGTGCTTACTGACCATCGGTCATTAAACTTTATGAAGAGATGTCGTTTGCGTACTAGCAGACTGGGACTTTGGGTGATGTATCTACAGCATTTTGTTATAGAAAGTAGATACATTAAAGGAAGGGATAACATTATTGCAGATGCATTTTCCAGAATGCCAGTAGGGAAATTGCTGTAGATACATCATCCAACAGAGCTTCAGAAAAAGGGAGACTTGGATGGTTTGTGGGTGTAGATGATGAGAGGACTGAAGCATGAGGCCATAATTAGGTGAATATGTAAGGATACGAGGAGACAGCAGAATCAGGATGAACATTTAAGATGTTAAGCAAATTTTAGGGTCAAAGCAACATTGCAAAGTGAAAATATTTTATAAAATTCATCATGGGGTGTTGTTTAGGAAGAGGAGAGAGGATCAGGAGAAGTGGAAACTCTGTTTTCCGCAGTATTATGTAGATGAATTAATAGACCTAGTGCACAAAAAGTTTGGACATTATGAGGCACGAAAGTGCATTGCAAAGTTACAAGAAGTGGTAATATTTGACAACATGTAGCGAAGGGTGCAGAAACAAGTCCAAGCTTGTGATTAATGTGAAAAGATGAGAGCAGTTACGGTTCCCATTCAAGGTTTGCGACAGAATGTGCCAGCAGAAGGACCTCAAGAATTGATTGCAGTGGACTTGTTTGGACCTCTCCCAATATCCAGGATGGTTGTACTTATAGTTTTGTAGTGTTAGAGAAACAAGTAAAGTTGTATACAATGAGGACGGAAAATGCCAGGATATTGACTGAAAAACTGGAGAAAGATTATTTTGTGCAGATGGGGAAGCCAGCTGTTTTATTTCCAGACAATTGTCCTCAGTTTACAACCCACAAGTTTACAGAAATGTTGGAGTGACACGGAATTTTGTCATATTTCCCTCAAGGGAATCCCAGTGAGCGGGTCATGAAGGAGTTGAACAGGTTATGTAGGACTTATTGTCACAGGAGAAACACAACTTGGGCAAACTTTATTGTAAATTTTGAAGAGATAATCAATAATGTAGGGCATGAAGCAACAGGGGTTGTGCCATGTGAATTAATGTTTGGGCATAAACCAATGAATGTTATTGGGGGTGAAGCAGTTTCTCCAGTGAGCACAGTTCTAACTAAAGATGAAATAGTGAAGTAGGCCAGAGAAAGAATGCATCGACGGGCAGCTGAAAGATAGAAAAGGCATGATGCAAGGGCTCAGGCAACTGTGTTCAAACCAGGGGATTTGGTACTAGTTAAGACCAAAAACCGATCGAAACAGGTCTCCCAAGAGATAAAGAAATTTCTGTTAGTGTATCATGGCCCATTTTTGGTGGAGAGTTCATCACATATTAATGCCTATCGACTCATCTGTCCTGGTTCTAAACGAGTTTTTGGACTAAGGAATGTAATAGAATTGAAGAGCTACATGAGTGGAGAGAGTGACAATTAAACTTAGGGAGTCTCTCAGTCTTGGAGAGACATCACAGTTTGTGACTGTGCGCACCTCAGCACTCTGAAGTAATTCTTCCTTTTGGTGCTTTGGTCCCTTCTACTAACCATTTGTCTATCAAAAATTCTTCACAGGTGTACAAGGAGAGAGGACAATAGACCGAGTGGAGAGAAGTAGTTGTGGAAACGCAAAGTAACACAATTACATGCGGTAAAGGGGTATTTTCAGTTAAAGAAAAGGTTTAATTTTTAAGATGAAGGAAGATGGCGTCTAGTACTATATGCGAGGCACTACTGGAATGTGAGACGAACTGAAAGTAGAGAGCAAAGATGAGGAATAATGATCAGAGCCCATAGAACGCACTAACTAGTAAAGAAGTGTTATGTTTAGTTTTTCTGTAATAGTAGTTAAGAGAGCAAGAGACAATGACGTAGTTGTAAGATGTGAAAGGAGAATCCTGTTAGATGTGTGGAATGGACTGAGCAGCCATGAGTGCCAGACATACAATATAATAGTCTTGTACATCTATTAAGTATGTTAAAGTGATTCAAAAATTTAAGAGCACAAGAGAGTAAATGAAAGTGCAGTTCTGGTACACATACAAAAGTAATATGCCAGTGTGAAGGTTGTGAATAAAGGGGTATTATATAAGATAAAGTAACAAATACAAGCAAACAGAAAAAGAAGAGTAAGAGGTCTCATGAATAATGCCAAGGCGTCACATCAGTAGTTTTGTAAGTTCAAAGTTAGTGTGATACTGTTTCTGAAAAAGACAAGCTTTTTTTTATACAAATAATGGAGGCAGGGTGAAATGTGGCAATGTGCTGTGCACAAATGACCATGCTTCAGATAAGCAATAGTTTTAAGAACTTCATGTGATACTTAAGAATATGAGGTGACTTCAAAAAGAAACCCGGTGGTTTTACAGATAATAAAACTAAAGTTCTAGCATTTTTTTTAATTAAGCAAGTGCCAATTAGAATGCAGCGGGATGGCAGACTCACGGACGGCCAGAGCGGAGGAAGTGTGCTGAAAGTTTATGATATTAGCTGAGTCAGGCATGGTAGGCCAGCACAGTGACTTGCAAGTCACAAGACAAGCCTATTCTCAAGAAATGTTCTCTAAATTGCATCTGTCAATTTCCCGGATTTGGAGCAAGTAATGTAAACATTTTTCAATGAGTTGGTTAAGCGATTGACCTCTTCTATAACCCAAGGACCAGATGTAACATTGGTTTCTTGTAAACACAGCAAAACCTTAGGGAACACTTTTCCAAAGGCTGTGATGGCATATTGCGCTTTGTACGAATGTGCTAGTTGTTTTTTACTAGCAACTGCAACAAGGGTTTGTTATACTCTCTTATGCGGTAACGTGCATCGAATGTTCACCTGATACTCACATCCTGTTTAATTGGTGTTGATAACAAAATCACGATTAAAGCTGGTCATAAATGAAGACATTTGCGTGCTGAAAAGAGCCACCACTTTCTGTATATCTTCTCTATTTTTCACCTCCTTGTTGGAGACGTATTTAGTGATGTGCCAAGATAATAATGCACCAAACGTAAAATCCTTGTTGGTTGTATATTGAAGCGCTGCACTTGCAGCCCACTCCAGGAGTATTCTCATTGTTATATTTTCGTTACGATGATGAGATTTGACAAATTGGTCATATGTGAACCTTCCTTTTCAGGGATGTTGTTGCTCCATTCTTTTGCAGTATTTGTAGGTTCCAATTTGGATGATGCCTGGCGAGCGCTACCACCGTTACTTTTACTTCAAGGTGTATAGTGCTGTAGTTCAATCGTTTAGAAACAGGTTTCTAATACTCATTGGGAACAGATGGAGCACAGATTGCCTGCGTCATTGACATTTCAAAAGTGTTATGACCATTTTGCAATTCACTATTCGTGATATCTTCTACTGAATCACCTTCCACTTCGCCTTCATGGTATAGTTCTTCAGTATCAACAAAAGTCATTTCATCCGTCAGCTCCAAAAACTGTTTGACAATAGCCACTCCTATCAATCTGGAATGCTGAGAAACAGAACTGCCTAATTCTTGTAGTGCACTGATAATACATCTGTTTTGCAACTCTTTTACAAACCAAAACACAGCATCGGTAACTTCCCGCTTGCCATCATCTGTGACTGGCAAGGGTGTACATCCTCCATTATTCAGATTATGCAACTGAAAGATATGACACAACAAGCAATAACTAGTTACGATGGCTTAAACAAAGAAGCTAATTACTACAAACTACATACAGTACAAGTCATATGTTACTTACGGAAAATCACTTTAGTCTTTCACGAAACATATTTAATCAGTGGATTAATGATGAAAAATAACTACATGTATCCTCGAGCTTCGCGGCAGCCTAATGACAGAAAACAACTCTTTCTTATTGACTTCTATAAGCTTCGTGCTGCACAGCCTCATTCTTCAAGGTTCACAACTATGATATGATGAACAGGCAACTGCGACGACTTAACTCTCCCCTTGTGCATTCTGTCCTGTGCCTCACTGTAAACAAGCATCGCACGGTTGGCTATCTGTGGTCCTTCATGAGGAATTTGCAGCACTCTTACCCGAGAGTTGTTTTCATGTGACAAGGCTTAAAAGTTTAATTCTTTACTAATTCATGTCCTTTGGGAAATTAGTTTGCCTACCTTATTACTACTATTATTCCATGTTGAGTTGCATACCTTATTAATCCTCCTGTCCCTATGAATTCTGACACAAAGAACTACAATTTAAAAAAAATGAAAACCACAGTTTACTCAAGATTCGAACCTGGGTTCTCCATTTCCCAGCCAGTTACCTTGGTCATTGCGCTACCTTTCTTTTCCTTTTCTTATCTCAATTTGTTCATTTATGGTCATTGTATTTGCTTCGAGCAGACGTCCTGTGATGCTTGTTCAAGTTCATCGTTGATCCATTAACTCAGTTTTACCACCACTTTCAGTGAAAAGCATTTACAATGTTGGTACATAAGCGGCAGTTGTAAACGTTTCTTTCCTCAATTTCTGGAAAAATATGCATTTGCAGACCCCATACTTGATGATTAAAAATGCTCTATTTATGATTACCTATCGATCCCACCAATTTTGAGTCAATTGCAAATCATAACCTGTAGGGGTGATTTTCACAAAAACGGGTGGCTGTTTGCAGGAAGGGGAGGGGGGTTGAGCGGGGAGGGAGGGGGGCGCTGGGGGGTGTTGAGCCAAAATATCTTAAGAGTCCTTCGTTTTAGGTTGTACACAAGTGACCTGCCAAATTTGAGCCGAATCAATTGGCCGTTCCCCGTGTAAGGCTGTTGCGCCTACAGTCTCTGACAATCAGATCCAAACAAACCACTCCTCATGCCTCTCATTGACAGCTACGAGGCTAGCGACAAGAAGTGAAGGCAGCACTGACTGCAAGCTGAGGGAAGTGGTAGGGGGGGGGGGGGGGGGAGAAGCAGTAATAATGAGGGAGTATGGAAGCAGCACAAGTGCTCAGCTGCACCTAGCCAGCATCTTTTTTTTTTGCCCCCCCCCCCCCCCCCCATTAGTTTGAAGAACCAGTGTTGCCACAGGTTCTGTAAAGAACAACTGTGCCCCGACGTATTGTCATCCATAAAAATTCCATTGTTGTTTGGGAACACAATGCCCATGAATAGCTGCGAACAGTCTCCAAATAGCTGAACACATGCATTTCCAGTCAATAATCAGTTCAGTTTGACCAGGAGCCAGTCCATTCCATGTGAACATAGCCCACACCATTATGGAGTCTTCCACCAGTTTCCACAGTGCTTTGTTGACAACTTGGGTCCATGACTTCATGGGATCTACACAACACTCAAACCCTACCACCAGCTCTTACCAACTGAAATTGTGACTCATCTGACCAGGTCACAGTTTTCCAGTTGTCTAGGGTCCAATCGATACAGTAACAACCCCAAGAGAGGTGCTGCAGGCAATGTCGTGCTGTTAGCAAAGACTCTCGCATCTGTCATATGCTGCCATAGTCTATTAATGCAAAATTTTGCTACGGATATGTTTGTTATATGTCCTACATTCATTTATGTGTTGTCAAAATAGTTCATGGACGGAATGCTGGATATCGGTGTCCAACAGGCATATTATTTTGACAAATGACCATGTTTTCATCATCAGGTGCACTGATGAACTGAATGACAGGGGGCCAGTGCCACAGTTTTATCTCTTCCCCCTCTCCTGATCAGCATCTCCATAGGCCACATCCCTTGACCCCCTGCTCCCGATGACCCAGAGTTCCGTCCTAGGTTCACTCCTCTGATGTTCCCCCGAAGTCTGTTCACTGTCTACTATCGCATTCCTCTTCTTGACCATTCTATTAGCGGGCTCCCATGCCTTGCAAAGTATGTACCTAGTATCATGATTTATCTGCAGTTCCCTTTCTCAAATCCCAATAGATTCCTTAATGACACAGTCCCAGAATTTGAATGTCTAAGTCAGAACTTTGGAGTGGTTATAATCCATTCAAGGCAATTCCATCAGGCAATGTTCTGCAACTGTTAACTTGTTATGCTGCTGCAATCTGGTATCGCTTTGGTGTTCTCGTCGATGTTCTTTGACAGTACGCACTGTCTGACCTACGTTAAGTCTTACAACATTGCCTGGTTATCTGATAGATCTCAGATTTCCATAGTCCAAAGTCATTTTTCACACACCAAGTAGTACCTGTGTTTTGGCTGGTGGGCGGGTGATGGTCTTCATTTAGTGTTCCTGAAGAATTTGTCTTATCTTGCTGGATAATGCACAAAATGGAATAAATGCAATGGCCGTGCCCTCCTGAGAATCTCCTTCTGGTTCCTCTGGTTGTACAGAGTGTGTAGGATGTAGGGCCATCCGAATTTGCCACTCCTTATAACTGTTCTTCAGGACAATCATTGTGTTACTTTATTCAGGTGTTGCTTGTCTGTTACCACTGACAACTCTATGCAAACACCACTGCTCTCGGTTGTTAAGTGAAGGCTGTCGGCCACAGCGTTGTTCATGGTGAGAGGTAATAGCTGAAATTTGGTATTCTTGGCACTCTACTGACACTGTGTTCTTGAAGTACTGAATTCTCCAATGATTTCTGAAATGAAATGTCCTATGCATCTTGCTCTAACTATCACTCCACATTCAAAGTCTTTTAATTTGCAATGTGAGTCGGACACCTTTTCACAGGAATCACCCATGTACAAATGACCCTACGTCAGTGTACTGCCCTTTTATACCTTCTTATGCGATACTACCACCACCTGCATACGTGCATATCGCTGTCCCATGACTTTTGTTACTTCAGTGTATAGTTGAGTGTAGACTGAGGTGTACAGCATTTATAATATTTCACTGTTTTCAAACAGACTGATTTCAGCATATGCACCTGTTAGTAATAGCAACCATGTAGGAAAAGACAGATTGCTAGTTACCATAAAGACAACACACTAAGTAGCAGACAGGCACAATTAAAAGACACTTACACATAAGCTTTTGGCCACAGCCTTTGTCACCATTTATTCACACAAGCAAGCACACCTCACACACACGTGACTACCAACTCCGGAAGGTGAGCGGGTGCGTTGGTAGAGGGTGGCAAACAAAGAGTGTAGGAGACAGGAATGGGAAGGAGGCGATAAGACAGCAGGCAGTGGAAGCTGTTGGGTGGAGGCTCTGGGGACATTATGTTGAGGCAAGGATGATTATGGGAAAGGAGAACGTATTGTAAAGATAACTCCCGTCTGCGCAGATCAGAAACACTGGCCATGGAGGGGAGGATCCGGATGGCCCAAGTAGTGAAGCAACCACTGAAGTCATGGATGTTACGTTCAGCTGCATGTTGTGCCACAGTGTGGTCTACTTTGCTGTTGGCCACAGTTTGGCGGTGGCTGTCCATCCTGATGGGCAGCTGGCTGGTAGTTATACAAATACAAACAAGCCACGCAATGACTGAAACAGAGCTGGTAAATGATATTGCTGCTTTCACAGGTGACCCGGTCTCTGATGGAGTAGGATAAAGCTGTGACAGGACTGGAATAGGAAGTGCTGAGGGGGTGGATTGGGCAGGATTTGCACCTGAGTCTTCCGCAGGGCATGATCCTTGTGGCAAGGGACTGGGATTGGGAGCAGAATAGGGATGGACTAGGATGTTGTGGAGGTTGGGTAAGCGATGGAAAACCACCCAAAACTACCCTGGACTAAAACAACTTAACCACATTCTTTGATAAGGCTTTGATTACGTATTGTCATGTCCTGAAATGAGGGACATCTTACCTGAGATCCCTCCTACGCCTCCAAAGGTGGTTTTCTGCTGCCCCCAACCTCCACAACATTGTAGTCCATCCGTATACCACTCCCAATCCCAACACATTGTCACAAGGATCATATCCCTGTGGAAGACCCAGGTGCAAGACCCGCCCAGTCCACACACCCAGCACTGCCTGTTCCAGTCTTGTCACAGGTTTATCCAACCCCATCAGGGGCCAGGCCACCTGTGAAAGCAGCCATGTTATTTATGAGCTCTGCTGCAATCACTGCACAGCTTTTTGTATTGGTATGACTATTAACGAGCTGCCCACAAGGTTGAACAGCCACTGCCAAACTGTGGCCAAGAGCAAAGTAGAACACGCTGTGGCACAATATGCAGCCCAATTTAACATCCTTGATTTCAATGCCTGCTTCACTTACCTGAGCCATCTGGATCATCGCGCTTCATTACAGGATCATTTAGTAATCGCGAAAGCATTACGGAGATGATAGATAAACTCCAGTGGAAGACTCTGCAGGAGAGACGCTCAGTAGCTTGGTACGGGCTTTTGTTAAAGTTTCGAGAACATACCTTCACCGAAGAGTCAAGCAGTATATTGCTCCCTCCTACGTATATCTCGCGAAGAGACCATGAGGATAAAATCAGAGAGATTAGAGCCCACACAGAAGCATACCAACAATCCTTCTTTCCACGAACAATATGAGACTGGAATAGAAGGGAGAACCGATAGAGGTACTCAAGATACCCTCCGCCACACACCGTCAGGTGACTTGCGGAGTATGGATGTAGCTGTAGATGTAGATCCTCTCCACCACCAGCTTTTCTGTACTGCGCAGATGGCAGTTAGTCTTACAACACATCCTCTGCTCCCGTAATTATCCTCGCCCCAATCTACTGTAACACATTGTTCCTACACCCTTCACCCAAAAGTTTCCACCCCTGCTGTTATATCGCCTCCTCCCCATTCCCATCTCCTACACTCTTTGTTTACCATTCTCTACCAACGCACCCACCCATCATTTCCCGCTCCTCTACTTTTTCACTCCATTTTCCCACTTCTCTGCCCCACAATGTCCAGACGCTGCACCTGTTGGCATTCTAGTTCCTACACACTCCGCCAGGCAGTGCACCTCTCTTCCCCACTACTATACCTTCTGCTTCCCCTTCCCCTCCAGATTGCTGCTAC
Source organism: Schistocerca serialis cubense (assembly GCF_023864345.2). NCBI lineage: Eukaryota > Metazoa > Arthropoda > Insecta > Orthoptera > Acrididae > Schistocerca > Schistocerca serialis. The sequence goes on from NC_064643.1 coordinate 718,482,116, forward strand.
CACCCCTTCTGATATCTGCATTCTCGTCCGAGCTGCCAGAGTTGGGAGTCATGCATTCGTGAGGTGTGCTTGGTTGTGTGAATGAAAGATTATGGTACGTGTCTTTTAATTGCGCCTGTCTGCAACTTGTCATGTTATCTTTATGGTAAGTAGCAATCTATCTTTTAGTACAGTATTCATTTTAACGTATTTTGGCACAATACTACAGACTAAAACTCAGGTGACTGAAAGTCTATTATGATCATCATCATTTACTTTCATGATTGTTACGTGATTAAACATGATATATACAAAATTAATGAGACTAAACTCAGTGTTTTACTACAGGGCGAAGTAATTAAATATTACAACAGAAAAATGAACTTGAAGTTGCAAAATGTAGTTGCTAATCTCACTCTATCTTGGATAGTAAGCACAAATATGTATTTATCGATGATGCTGCTGTACATCTGTATAGTGACAAAGTGCCCAACAATGCTTGGATAGTAAGCACAAATATGAATTTATAGAAAATACATATGCTGCCATATATCTGAGTAGTCACAAAATGACCAACAAAGTGACATGCTTTCTGGTACCTTACTGAATAAACAATTTTACCTACATTTGTATTTTCAATTTCTCTGTCCATTTCATAGGATTACTGATTTCAGGTGTTATTACTACAATTCGGTATTAAGTCATTTGTCAGGAAAATTTACACTAAAGGGAAAATACTGCTGCTGCAAGTAAAACTGTTTATACTGTGAAATCACCAGCAGCTCACTACTTCCTGTAGTGTACACCTTACATGCCAAGTGAAATGTATATACTGAGTGTTCACTTTTCAGTATTCTAAATACATAATTGAGAGCTGGATATGGTACCACACTCTGTAGCAATACTGCAACTCTTTATGTATGTTACTGGAGAAATGGTACTATGTAAGTAGTTAAATTCACTCATTCATTTAGAACAGACAAAACACAGTGGAAGAGGTTTCAACAGATAAAATAGAATTTTATCATGCTGTTTTTCAAATTGGCACATTACTAATTATTATCAACAGATAAATAAAATCAAAATTATTTTACCTGTACCAGTTTAGCTTCAACACGTGGAATTACACTGCTAGTTCCATTATAAATAACTGCATTTATTACAATATTTTCTCCAGGCACAAAGCCTCTTTTCATTAGACTAAGAACCACAGAAACAGTTCGAAAACGTATACATAAACAAGACAGTTCGTCATGTTTGAAAACAGTTTTTGGGCTCTAAACAAAAAGAAAGCAAATAATTAAAACACTGTTAGTTTATAAACAGATTATAAATAAAAGACTCATGAAGTTAATTGATTTGAGGATCAAACTGAATAATTGATACTCAGAAACTGTGATTTTTTTAAAAAAATTTCACTGCCTCGGCCAATAAACTGATTCTGAACAAATGTGCCAAAGTAACCCAAACTCGACACAGTGAAACTCCTATTTTACATTTTTGGGTGGTCCACACTTAAAAAACACAAACTTGGGGAAAATGAAGAATCAAGGAAAATAATAAAAAACCCCAAATACGAGCAAAAACACACGCAATTGGTATATACTTAGCATGAAATCTGTCTAAGTGAAGGAAATTAAATGTAAAACAAAGTGGTTAAACCATAGGCATAAATGCAGACATCTGCTTAATGATGAACTTTGTCACCATTGCTGTTATTGTTTAATGCTTTTCTTATCAGCTGCATTTCATATCCTCGCCATCATTAAAGTGTTATTTTAGGCCTGATGAGAGAAACAGTGATGCGAAAAAATGAGTTTACTTCTCCATATGACATTACAAGCTTATTGGAAGTCTGTTCAGTCAATTTCTGTACACTTTGTACAATGTCAATTTGAAAGAAAGCTCAAGTGTAACAGTTCCGCTTCATGTCCTTTTACGATCTACAGTGTGTGGTGCAGTGTATACATAGTGTATGTAGTTGTGTCAGATTTGAACACAAAAGTGCTATTGCAAAACCCTTGTTGTTATAGCACATCATCTGCACAAAAAGGTCACAAAATGCTTTCACGACTACCTGCTCTCCCTTTGTTGAAATGGCCACTCCCCCTCTCCACACATTCAGTAGGTGAGCTCATTTTATGTCTGTTAGTGTGGTGTGGTGGCTGCACTGGCTAATGGGTGGCTTAACAAGTCGCCAGCCAATAAGATTTCAGGAGCCAGAAATGGGCAATGTTTCCTATATTATGAATGAGCATATTCCTCAAGGCTTAGTGTTTGAATTTAAAAGATTAATGATTGATATTGTTGCTGAATACAGTACATCGGAATTACGTGCAAATAGATGAGACCGAGTTATATCTGACACAAGAAAAGGTGGTGCCTGGGCTTCTTCATTATGTACTGGCTCAGTCTGGAAAACTTTGTGTCAACTGTCTTGTTTTTCCGTTACTGCCGCAACCTAACAATACTTGTATCATAATTGCATGGTGGAGCTAAATATTGTAAGTCGTGTTGGCAACACTGATCATGGATTACATCACCATTTCCTCTCTCACCATCTTCCCTCTCCACAATGGCCTAAAATATTACCTTAACTACACCACCACCCATGGTGCGAACCACTGTCTTTTTTGTCACTTATAACTTGTTCAGACACATCAAATATCAATAGGAAGAAAATGAGATGAAGTCAAGCGAGATGTCAAGTAAGAACATAGAATTGAGGTAAACCTTACTAAGAAGAAACGTAAAATTGAGGAATTTTTAGCATTGGTCTGATGTGTTTTTCACAGGAGGATGGTGTAGGATTGTTAAAAACAACAAACAATAACATTAACATCATAATCTCAATTCTGCTCGAGACAACATTTCAGTATGAAAAGAGTGGTCCACTATATTTTCACTTGTAGTTTGTAAATTTTATTGTATTGTATTGTAAAATGTATTGAACAAGCAGTAAAGGAAACAAAAGAAAAATTTGGAGTAGGAATTAAAACCAATGGAGGAGAAATAAAAACTCTGAGGTTTACTGATGGCATTGTAATTCTGTCAGAGACAGCAAAGGATCTGGAAGAGCAGTTGAACGGAACGGACAGTGTCTTGAAAGGAGGATATAAACAAACGTCAACAAAAGCAAAATGAGGATAATGGAATGTAGCTGAATTAAATCAGGTGATGCTGAGAGAATTAGAGTAGGAAATGAGACACTTGAAATAGTAATAGATAAGTTCTGCTATTTGCGGAGCAAAACAACTGATGATGGTCGAAATAGAGAGGATATAAAATGTAGACTGGCTATGGCAAGGAAAAGTGTTTCCGAATGATTTGTGGAACAACCTGACTAGAAGAAGGGATCAGTTGGTAGGACATGTTCTGAGGCTTCAAGGGATCACCAATTTAGGATTGGAGGGCTATGTGGAGGGTAAAAATTGTAGAGGGAGACCAAGATGTGAATACACTAAGTAGATTCAGAAGGATGAAGGTTGCAGTAGTACTTGGAGATGAAGAAGCTTGCACAGAATAGAGTAGCATGGAGAGCTGCATCAAACCAGTCTCTGGACTGTAGACCACAACAACAACAAGAGTTTGTAAATCAACAACTAACTGAGTATGGGCTTATCTTAGGTCACAGACTGAGCACAGATGCTTCTTGTGCAATACTCCCTCAACAATATGAAAGAATGCAATGTTTTAAATTAATTTTAATTCACCAAGGTTTTATTTTGAGCACTTCTGGTACCCACACAAATGTCATAGCAAATTACAAAACTCCGTAAGATCCAACTTGTTCAATTCATGTCATGTTGCATTCCAAGCATGTAGCGCTTCTGCCTGGCTGCTACAGCCCATATACTTGCCATGCCTCCCTCCTGCATTCCTAGCTGGCAAACCAGCCACCTTCCTCTGAGCTGCTAGCCATTTACCCACAGTCCCTCTCCCTGCCACCCGCTACCCTCTCTCTTTACATATTCCACCCAACACCACCCCTCCATAACTAGTTTGCCTGCCAAAAAGTAGCACTGGCACTGTTAGTGGAGCTGGCATCATGCAGGGCCACAGGTGTGTGTATCTTTGTGTGTGTGTGTATTTTACTCTAGCTCATCAAAGGATAACTCAGAAAACTAGCATGTTTCTTTCCTTTGTGTGCTTCAACAACTCAATGGTTCTGCTTTTTTGTGAGTGGTCTCCTTTAATCCAGAACTGTTTACAATCATCTGCGTCTGTCACTTTTATTTTCTTTGATGATAATGAGTGACTTCAGTCTTAATGACTTCAGTCTTATATTATGAAAACAAGTGACATAATAACCAATTCACAGTAAAATGAAGCATAAGGCAGACCACCTGCTACAGCCAGGAAAAGAAATTTTCATTTAGTCCATGGATCCACCAAAAGATGAGGGTTAAGAGCCCTCTAAATGATTCATGGAAGAACATAAATTTGAGTGACAAAGATAATGGCTTTAATTTGTCCCGTACATGACAAGTGGTTCAAATAGTATAACAATGGAAGAGTAATACATTACCTCTACCTGAAGTGCACTGACAGAAATGCAGCTGTTCACGAGAATTGCATGTAGTTACAAACACAGTTTATTATGTGGGGCATCTTTATGATTTCCAAATTTACATTTTTCATAATATTTCAGAGTATATATAGAAAAAATACATTGTTGAAAATATTGAAGTTATGTACTTAAAGTTTGAATAAACTAGTTATTTCATGTCAGCTTGTAATGCCAATATCAACTGCCAGTGATGTTTAATGATAAGCACATGAGATTGCGATAAAATACATGTGCAAATTTCATCACAAAATCAAAGAAGCTGACTGTCACATTTTCAAATGTTACACCAGGAATGATGTATGATGAAAAAATTATCCTAAGGTGCAAGACTTTCACAGACAAGCCCACTTTTTCTGTGGTCTAGAAGTAGTGCCTTTGACTACTAATCCAAAAGTCCTAGGTTCAAACATCACCACTATTTAATTTCTGAATAGAAAACATCAGCAATGTCGGCCAAGATGCCTGGCATAAGAAGTCACACTTCTGCTGCCAACAACCTTGTCAAAGAGGGCGGAGGAACGTACGTAGGTTCAAGGCACTCTCTTGCCCTTGGGCTGGGGAGCTGTCGCTAATAGGTGGAAGAATCAGCAATGATCAATGGCCTGGGGATGCTGAGGACAATGGAAACCACAGGAGTTGGCTTTCATCCATCATATGGTGTGAACAGGCTCGGTGTGATGAACAGTGCTCCACAGGCATGCTTATTTACCTCTCTGTACACAAGACCGATGGCCCATGGAATAGAATGCTTTCTTCGAGATGCAATGTATACAGAACCGCAAAAACTGATAAGCATCCATTTGTCTATTATATCCAGCACAATAAGCTCAAAGTCACTGACTAAGCAGCCCGTGACAGACTCCTCCATCAATCTATCAATGCCTTCCATTACTACCACACTGATGGTAATGTGAGCATTGTTGCAGTTGACCATATCGATCTGGGGGTGCATACTATGCCCATCTTTGAACTCCTGTTCAAAGTTCCTGCCACCCTCACTGTTGACGTGCTGTACCCATATAGTACAGTTTAAGCCACACTAAAGAGAAATAGAATACCTAGGAAATGTATGACATACCTGATGGGGTACGGCAATTATGCATGGAATTTAAGAAGCACAGTCCATCATAAGTGTTCATTGGAGGCTGCCGCTTGATTGCTATGTATGATGGACAACTAGAAAGTGCTCAGGCTGCAGCCAGGAGGACCATGTCCAATCTGAGTGTCTGTAGCAACGTTCCATTCAGGTGCCCCATGTGGAACTTCCCCGGTGATCCACACTGACCCCACTATCATATGTGGAGGCATTACGACATGATATGATGGATGATCAAAATCTGATACCACCTCGAGCCACTATGAGTTCCATCACTGATGGTAATGCCACCGCCCCAGCCCCACATGGTGCAGAAGTTCTGAAAGCCTCTGAACATAGCAGTGCTGAGGGCACCCAGCCACTATCACTATCAGGATTGGAAGCACGGATTCATAACGTGTGGACTCCTATGAAAGCAGTCAGCCACCACTGATCTCCCACTCCTCTCCTAGTGATTAGGCAGATGACATGAAAGCAGATGACGCACAGCACACAGCAATAGTTACTCTGACACCCATAGCTGGTGTTAATTCTGGAGGGCCCTCCCTGCTGGGAGACCATGCAGCACAGTAATGCATATCATGCAGCTGGCTGGATGCATTGTTCCGACTCTGCCATGAGCTTGCACTCGCGCATTGCCCTCTGCACATGAGATGTCTCAATCCTATTGTGTGCGAACAGTCAATGTCAATGGTATTAACTCCACCGTCAAGATCTGCATATTACACAACACAATAAGAGTGGCAGACTTGGACATTGTCCTTCTCCAGGAGAGCTGCAGCTTGACCTTTATGGTAAAACAACCTACAACCTGCTGTCTGGGAATGGCGCAGATGGAACGGTCACCCTTCTCTGCGACGGCATAAAAGAGACTGACTTGACGTACTTGTTGAATGTGCGAGATGTAGCAGTCACAGTTGGCACGGTCTGCCACATATACGAGAGGGGACCCAAAAGAAACCAGATTGTTGCCATAAAAAATTTATTGATGAACCTTTTTACAAAATTACTTCAGTCACCTTTAAAATACTCTCCATTACATGCGATTCACTTGTCAAGTCTCTTTTCCCACTGTTGGAAGCATGTTTGGACCTCTTCAATGTTGATATTGTCCAGTGCCCTTTGCAAAGCTGTTTTTACCACCTCCACATCGTCATAACGCTCCCCTTTTAGCGTTTTTTTCATTTGTGCGAATAGGAAAAAGTCGCACGGGGCTAGGTCTGGCGAATACGGAACATGGAGAATGACAGACGACCTCTGAGATGCCAAATAGTGGGTCACTTGTAAGGCCGTGTGTGCTGGAGCATTGTGATGCAGAAATGAGTCACCTGATCACCAAAGTTCCGGGAATTTCCTCCTCACATCCTCTCGCAGACGCCTTAAAACATACAAGTAAAAGTGCTGGTTAACAGTCTGGCCAGGGGGTATGAATTCCCGATGCACAATTCCACAAACATAAAAAAAGACAATGATCATCGTCTTCACATTTGACCTTACTTGCCTTGCTTTTTTTGGTCTGGGAGAGTTGGGAGTCCTCCACTGGCTTGACGCTTGCTTGGTTTCTGGGTCATACCCGTTAACACCAACTCTCATCCCCTGTAATGACTTTGTTCAAGAAGTTTGGATCACGTGCAATCTCTGTTTTCAAGTCCTGACACACATTGATGCAGATGATTTTTTGCTCCTGTGTGAGAAGGCGCGGAACAAATTTAGCAGCAACACGTCTCATGTGCAAATCCTCACTCAAAATCCGCTGGCACGAGCTCCAACTGATTCTTGTCTCTGCTGAAATTTGGTCGATCCTTTGGCGACGATCCTCGTTGATCTTCTGGCGGACCTTTTCAATGTTCTACTCATTTCACGATGTTGAAGGGCTCCAGAACGAGCTTGGTCTTCAACACACATCTCACCACGTTTAAAGCGCCCAAACCACTCGAAAACCTGTGTGCGGCTCATAGCGTCCTCCTGGAAAGCTTCCTGAAGTATTTGGTGTGTCTCCGTTGCAGTTTTTTTAAGCAACAAACAAAATTTCACACACACTCTTTGTTCTTTTAAAGTTGCCATAACGACTTCGCAGAGGTAACCAGCCAACAGCCAGAGAAACACAATACCACACTTGCACGTTCAGCTCTACACTAACACCATCTGCACAGCTGTTTCATGAAGGTCTCTACTAACACCATCTAGCAGGAGAACCCCGCACTACGTCTACGAGTGGCAGCACCCTCGGAGTCCGATTTCTTTTGGGTCCCCCCTCGTATATGCCCTCCAGTACTTCACTCCATAGTGACAGGCATGTCTTCTGTTTGAAGGAGATGGTGCCACTTTTGCAGGGAAATAGTGGATGTCATGCGGCCTGAGGACTTGGTAACACATCACGTCCTGTTCCTGGCACTGCGCGCACTGGTATGTGAACTGCTACTTCAACTGGATAGGTCATATGTCTCACATGGCCTCCGCACAGTGACCAGTAGTACAGAAATCTGGCCAATAGCCTCCAGAGATCATCTGGCATATACCTGCACTGCGACCCTGCTCTGTCAACTCACCCAAGACAGCAGAGGCCTATGGATGCTAAACGCCAGGAAGCATGTTGGCAAGTGGTTGTTGACACATGGCGCAGTCGTTTCAGACGCCTGCCCACATACGCTTCCATGTTACAGTGGTGGCTAGGATACATCAAACCTGAACTCTGAAAGACTCTGATGGCATATGGATGAAACAGATCAAGCTGGCAAAGAGCGACACGGGAGTTTTACTATACAGCATTACACGAGCTTGTACTGCAACTACCGTCATCCAAATGTCATTTGGTCATGTGAAGCATCAGAGTCCGTCTACTCTGCATCACAGTGGCGCAGCTAGAGGACATTCACATCCATGCGGGAGTGTGAGACAAAATCTGACTAAAATGGTGTCAGTCTATCATAAAGTGCACCACAGCTAATGTCAGCTCTTCACAATGATCAACACAGAGGCATATGGGCACACCATGACACAAAGAGACATAGCACACATGTTCGCCTGGTACTGTGGGACATTTTACATCGAAGATCCTTTGATTACGAAGAGGCACTGCACAATTTGTCTGCTCCTAGAGTCATGTCACCTGACGATACCCTGCTGGTGCCCATCACATTCAATGAGTCGACTCTGGCTCTGGCGTGTGGACCACAAACAAATCACCAGGGCCAAATGGTTTAACCTAGGCATTCTATGGCACTTTTTACGACGTGCGCAACAAGTGGCACCCAATGTTTGAAAAACTGACCTGCCCAGATTTCACTGTCATCACAGAATTCACAGGCAGCATCCTGATCCCAACACCCAAATCGAGTGGTGGTTGTCAGTGGAAGGGCTTTTGCCCACTCATGCTCCTCAACACTGATTACCAGATCTTCACCCTTATCCTTCATGTGCGTCCCGACAGCACTATCAAGAAAGCAATTCACACTGACCAGACATGCTTAGTTGGTGTCAACAACATTCATACAGTGTTAGAAGCATACTGAGATGTAACAGCATGATTCCTACGCATGGTTTTGGGATGCATGGGACTCTCTCCGGTGTCCACAGGGGTGGTCCTTTGACTTATCTATAAGGTGCTTTCTTGCATTATGGTGAACGGTTACCAGTCTGGTCACATTGTTATTGGACAGTGGTCTACGTTGGTGATTGAAAGGCATCTGCAGATGGGATGTGACTTTCCTTTGTGGTGTACTCGCTGATGATGTGGTGTTCCTGGTTAGATCAGAGGATTGAAATACACAAAGCTTTTCAAATGCTTCAACACTACGGGACTTCCACTGGGAGGCGTGGGCTCCCCCAAACAGCAGTGCCCTTTGATAAGATGCCCACACTTAAAATGTTTGGGGGTGCTGTCCTGTAGAGTGGTTTCCATCACAGACACTCTTGTAGATGCTTGTTTCGAAAGATGGGGATCCTTACCACCACCTCACAGCATATCTTTTCTTTGTTGACTTTTGTCTGTAATAACCCTTCTATCTACACTCCTGGAAATGGAAAAAAGAACACATTGACACCGGTGTGTCAGACCCACCATACTTGCTCCGGACACTGCGAGAGGGCTGTACAAGCAATGATCACACGCACGGCACAGCAGACACATCAGGAACCGCGGTGTTGGCCGTCGAATGGCGCTAGCTGCGCAGCATTTGTGCACCGCCGCCGTCAGTGTCAGCCAGTTTGCCGTGGCATACGGAGCTCCATCGCAGTCTTTAACACTGGTAGCATGCCGCGACAGCGTGGACGTGAACCGTATGTGCGGTTGACGGACTTTGAGCGAGGGCGTATAGTGGGCATGCGGGAGGCCGGGTGGACGTACCGCCGAATTGCTCAACACGTGGGGCGTGAGGTCTCCACAGTACATCGATGTTGTCGCCAGTGGTCGGCGGAAGGTGCACGTGCCCGTCGACCTGGGACCGGACCGGACCGCAGCGACGCACGCCAAGACCGTAGGATCCTACGCAGTGCCGTAGGGGACCGCACCGCCACTTCCCAGCAAATTAGAGACACTGTTGCTCCTGGGGTATCGGCGAGGACCATTCGCAACCGTCTCCATGAAGCTGGGCTATGGTCCCGCACACCCTTAGGCCGTCTTCCGCTCACGCCCCAACATCGTGCAGCCCGCCTCCAGTGGTGTCGCGACAGGCGTGAATGGAGGGACGAATGGAGACGTGTCGTCTTCAGCGATGAGAGTCGCTTCTGCCTTGGTGCCAATGATGGTCGTATGCGTGTTTGGCGCCGTGCAGGTGAGCGCCACAATCAGGACTGCATACGACCGAGGCACACAGGGCCAACACCCGGCATCATGGTGTGTGGAGCGATCTCCTACACTGGCCGTACACCACTGGTGATCGTCAAGGGGACACTGAATAGTGCACGGTACATCCAAACCGTCATCGAACCCATCGTTCTACCATTCCTAGACCGGCAAGGGAACTTGCTGTTCCAATAGGACAATGCACGTCCGCATGTATCCCGTGCCACCCAACATGCTCTAGAAGGTGTAAGTCAACTACGCTGGCCAGCAAGATCTCCGGATCTGTACCCCATTGAGCATGTTTGGGACTGGATGAAGCGTCGTCTCACGCAGTCTGCACGTCCAGCACGAACGCTGGTCCAACTGAGGCGCCAGGTGGAAATGGCATGGCAAGCCGTTCCACAGGACTACATCCAGCATCTCTATGATCGTCTCCATGGGAGAATAGCAGCCTGCATTGCTGCGAAAGGTGGATATACACTGTACTAGTGCCGACATTGTGCATGCTCTGTTGCCTGTGTCTATGTGCCTGTGGTTCTGTCAGTGTGATCATGTGATGTATCTGACCCCAGGAATGTGTCAATAAAGTTTCCCCTTCCTGGGACAATGAATTCACGGTGTTCTTATTTCAATTTAGAGGAGTGTATAAAGATAACAGCCAATTTCATGACTACACCACAAGGACCAAAAACGGTCTGCACATTGAATTGGAAAGTCTCACTATGGTTCAAAAAGGAGCTTACCACTCCAGTATTAAGCTGTTTATTGCTCTCCCACCACACATTAAATGCCTTAACAATAGATTGCTAGCATTCAAACAAACTGTCAAGGAGTACCTGATAGAGAAATCTTTTTATAGAATTGATGAATATGGGAAAGAAAATGTATATAATCACTAAAATTGTAAGTGTTGTATAAATAGAGTAATTAATTTTGTTTTGAATAGGCGTATGAAAATTGTTTATTGGTACTTCTGTATTTCCCTTGGAATAGTGAACTTATTTGACTCCTGTATATATTACTCATCCTTAACATGTGAAACAAAACCTTTCTGTCAGTTGAATGTGTCGTTGTTTAGTTGGTATCTTATTTACACTGTATCTTTTTGTTGCATTTATGTAAGATATATTTCAGGTGTGCACAATCAAACACATTCCATATATATATATATATATATATATATATATATATATATATATATATATATATATATATATATATATATATATATATATATACAGGGTGATTCAAAAAGAATACCACAACTTTAAAAATGTGTATTTAATGAAAGAAACATAATATAACCTTCTGTTATACATCATTACAAAGAGTATTTAAAAAGGTTTTTTTCACTCAAAAACAAGTTCAGAGATGTTCAATATGGCCCCCTCCAGACACTCGAGCAATATCAACCCGATAATCCAACTCGTTCCACACTCTCTGTAGCATATCAGGCGTAACAGTTTGGACAGCTGCTGTTATTTCTCGTTTCAAATCATCAATGGTGGCTGGGAGAGGTGGCCAAAACACCATTTCCTTAACATACCCCCATGGGCTGCGAACAAATGCTTGCTGGATGCGTGCTACATTTTCATCACTCGTTCTCGGCCGTCCAGATCTTTTCCCTTTGCACAAACACCCATTCTCTGTAAACTGTTTATACCAACGTTTAATACACCACCTATCAGGAGGTTTAACACCATACTTCTTTCGAAATGCACGCTGAACAACTGTCGTCAATTCACTTCTGCCGTACTCAATAACACAAAAAGCTTTCTGTTGAGCGGTCACCATCTTAGCATCAACTGACGCTGACACCTAGTCAACAGCGCCTCAAGCAAACAAATGTACAACTAAATGAAACTTTATAGCTCCCTTAATTCGCCGACAGATAGTGCTTAGCTCTGCCTTTTGTCGTTGCAGAGTTTTAAATTCCTAAAGTTGTGGTATTCTTTTTGAATCACCCTGTATTACTTATCCTTAATATGTGAAAAACAATTTTCTGTTTATTGATTGTGCTGTTGTCTATTGATTTTATTTACATTGTATCTTTATTGTATGTATTTACACAAGTTATGCTTGAACTATGTACAATTTGACACGTTCCATATCCTTGCGATTCACTCACTTCCAGGATCTACGGAACATGAAATAAATAAATAAAAAAATAAATAAAAAAGTAATGTTCACCGCATGTACCAATTACTACTACACCAGACACACTCTCTGATACAGGGCAACAAACTGCATAGAATGCATATACTCCTATGGACACAAGATATGATATCAACACCTATCTTGTCTCAAAACTGAATTATTTCCCACATGTCCTTCCCTTGGTAGCTACGATGATCGACAGATTTCAAGTAGCATATGGACATTTAATGAGTGCCAATCTCATTTTTAAAGTCTGATATGCTACCATGACACTACCACAACGAGCAGGTGATATCGGTCTAATTCGTGTCTACAACTGCACGCAAGCTCTCTCTCTTAGCACTAAGTGTCGCCAGTGGACCTCTGCCCACGGGCAGTGGTTTAATTCTGGTAGCTGAAGTGGCAACATGCTCTCTACAATCATGGGTTTCCAAAGGACACATTTCACAGTCACTCGCTCACATAATAGAGCTCATGACTGCCATCAGCTTACTTAGTAGCAGACCTGCAATTGACATAGATACCCAACACAAAAGACTACTATTGCCTTACCAACAGTAACGACCCATCAATACGGTCGCACTGTGGCACCCCCAATTGACTGGAACATGGTGTGTATTACACATGCCTTTTTTACCTATGTCAGTGCATTAATTGTGGTACATGGTGGCGAATGGGGAATTCATTATCTATCAGAGGCTACACTCCATTTATGTGACAGATGACTCCTCCCATTTGAGATGCAAAGCTGTTGATTCAGATGTGCACTGCCTGAGTTGCGGTGACTGCTGGTGGCTCTCACAACCCATACTGGCATTACTGTTGTCAACTGCTGGAATCCATCCCTCGTGAAGATGTATTGTGCCCAGTTACAGTATATTTCCCAACAGCCAAGACAAGTGTCATTAACTGGCCAAAACGCATGGCTGTTTACTACATCTTTCATAATGCACACAAAAATACACTAGACGTTTGCTCCCTACTGATGATGACATATGTAGTTTTTAGTCACCACTCGAAGTACACGATGTCCTTCACTAATTACTTGGGTTCATTATTTGCGGACCATCCTGCTCATTCTGACGTTCTGGGTATGAGACTCAGTTATGAAGGTTCCTGGAGCATACCGATCCCCTACAGACGGAATAGGGGGAATCCCTACCAGCAGATGCTGATGACTTGGATACTCATTACTGGGGAAGGGGGAATCTGAAGGTCATGAGTTCAATCCTCACAAGGTACTGATCATAACTTTGGAATTGAACATTGGTAACTACTAGTGTGTTCAAAAGGCACTACTAGTAGTGTCCTTCAGCTCTATGCTCATGTTCTTTTATATTATACATGCATGTAAATTTCATGAAAACCTGTTATATATTGTGCTTTATATCAATGTGGTAAAAATATCATCATCTGTTCCCCTACCTGTTGAGAGGTGCTTGCCTTGCTAGGCAGCTTTTTCCTTGTAGGACGGGAGGGGAGGGGGGGGGGGGGCAGGGAGTAGCGTCTTTGACTGGTAGGCACACGTCTGAACCTCACCACTGCTTAAATTTTGAATAAAAATCATAAGCTATGGTGGTCAACGACTTCTAGCATAAGAAGTCACCCTTGTTTTGGAGGATCAGAGATACTGAGCATTCTCTTGTCCTTGGGGTGGGAAACTGCCTCTAAAAGTTGGAAGAATCCGCAATGATCAATGGTATTAGGGTGCAGGGAACAATGGAAACCACTGCATTGAAGACACATAATATGTATCCGCAGGACATGTGGCCTGTAAGTGAAAAAGTATCATGATGATCTTTCCATTGCAAAGATTCTGGAGTAAACTCCCATTCGTATCTCCAGGAGAGGACTGCCACATGGGAGGTGACCATGAGAAAAATACTGAATAACCAACAAAAGGGTAATGTTCAATAAACCTGGGTGTGGAATTTCAGACGTTTGAACTTCGTAGGGGACCTAGAAAATTTTAAAAGAGAAATGCTTAGGCTCGGTCTAGATATATTTGATATCAGTGAAGTGAAACGGAAAGAAGACAAGGATTTCTCATCAGATGAATATAGGGTAATATCAACAGCACCACAAAATGGCTAACTGAGAGTAGGACACATTATGAATACGAAGGTGGGCAGAGAGTGAGTTATTGTGAACAGTTCAGTGATAGTGTTGTTTTCATCAGAATTGACAGCAAACCAACAATGACAAAAATACTTCAGATATACATGCCAATGTCGCAAGCAGAAGTTGAAGAGATAGACAAAATATATGAGGATATTGAAATGGTAATTCAGTATGCAAAGGGAGATGAAAATCTAATAGTCATGGGAAATTGGAACGAGGTTGTAGGGAAAGGATTAAAAGAAAGGGTTATGGTAAAATATGGACTTGGTAGTAGAAATATTAGAGGAGAAAAAATAACCGTGTTCTGCAATAAATTTCAGCTAGTAATAGCAAATACCATGTTCAAGATTCACAAAATGAGAAGGTATGCTTCAAAAAGGCTGGGAAATTCCATTTAGATTACATGACGGTCAGGGAGAGATACCAAAATCAGATATTGGACTGTACAGCATACCCAGGAGCAGACAGATATAGAGTCAGATCACAATTTAGTAATGATGAAGAGTAGACTGAAGTTGAAGAGAATAGTCAGGAACAATCAATGCGCAAAGAAGTGGAATATGGAAGTACAAAGGAACGAAGAGATATGCTTGAAGTTCTACGAGCCTATAAATACTGCAATAATTAACAGCTCAGTAGGTAGTTCAGTGGAAGAGGAATGGACATCTCTAAAAAGGCCAATCACAGAAGTTGCAAAGAAAAACACACTTACAAGGAAAGTAACTGGGAAGAAACCATGGATAACAGAAGAAATATTTCAGTTGACTGACGAGAGAAGGAAGAACAAAAGTATTCAGGGAAATTCAGGAATACTAATACAGAAGTCACTAGGAAATGAAATAAACAAGAAGTGCAGGGAAACTAAGGCGAAATAGTTACATGAGAAATCAAAAAAATAAATTAATGTTGGAAGAGCTGATTCAGCATATCAAAAAGTCAAAACAACCTTCCGTGACATTAAAAGCAAGGGTGGTAAATTGAGAGTACAATGGGAATTAAACTGTTAAATGCAGAGGAGAGAGTGGACAGGTGAAAGAGTATACAGAAGGCTTTCTTGTATGGGAGCCTTGCTTGGAGATGTGATAGAAGAACGATCAGGAGTCAACATGGGAGAGATAAGGGAGTCAGTGTTACTGAGTCAGAACTTAAAAGAGTTTTGGATGTCTCAAGATCAAATAAAGCATAAGGAATAGATAACATTCCATTAAGATTTCTAAAGCCATTGGGGGAAGTGGCAGATAAATGATGTTTCACAGTGGTGTGTTGAACGTGAGGTAGAAGTTCGGGTTGGTTACACCAAACAACACCCATTTAGCAGCAGTTCATTTATTCACCTAAACACATGCACGGCTCACAAAGAACTGAACATGGCGGACCAGCCCAAAAACAATGCTCAGAGTCCAAAGACGATCGCATATCGATGCTGGTGTCGACCTCATCAGCGCCACAAATGTCACAAATTCCGTTGAACAGGGCCGACTCAAATTGTCTGCCCTGCTCAGTCGTGATGATAGCTGGACATCTGAAATGCGATACCCATGACTCGACGAAAGCTCAAGCAACAGTTTCTGCCATAATATTGGGGAGGGGGACAGCCTCGACCCAGCGAGTTGTTCGGTCGATAGACGAGAGAACATAACAAAATCCGTTAGAGGGGAAGAGAGGACCGACAATGTCAATATGAATATGCTGGAAATGCCCAGGAGGGATCGAAAAGGCGTCGAGGGGGGATGAAGTGTGCTTGTGTACTTTGCAGTGTTGGCACGCGACGCAGGAGCGTGCCCATTGCTGGCAGTCCTTGTTGACTTTTCTGCACACAAAGTGCTCCGCTACGAGGCGGGCGGACGCACGAACACCGGGGTGGGCTAAATTATGCAATGTGTTGAAGACAGCCCGATGAAGTGTGGTTGGGATGAGGGGGCGTAACGTGCCTGTGCTTTCATCGCACCAGATCTCACCAGAAATGCCAGGGAAGGTGGTGCAGACAAAGTGTAGTGAAGAAGTAGAGTCTGAAATCAGGTTCTGTGTTTCCTCATCAGTGGGTGGGAGGTTAGGCAATTCAGAGAGGCCTAACAGTAAATGGACGGCGTCGACTCATGAAAGGAAATCAGCAACTATACTGTCAGCACCCTTTATGTGTCTGACATCGGTGGTGAACTGAGATATGAAGTCCATGTATCTGAAGCGGCGAGGAGGCGGGTCAACTGGCGGGTTTGTGGCCGCAGCCAGGGCTTTGTGATCAATTAAAACACAGAAAGGGCGTCCCTCAATGCCAGTCTTAAAATGCTTGATCGCTTCGCAGACCGCAGGCAACTCCCTGTCAAACGCGGAATATTTCCGTTGCACATTGGTGAGCTTGCGTGAGAAGAACTGCAGAGGCAAAGTTTGGCCGTCAATCGTCTGGCTAAGGACAGCGCTGATGGCAGTATCATTCGCGTCTGTGGAGATTAAAAGCTGCGCATTGGGATGAGGATGCGCGATGGCGCAGGCCTCGGCAAGAAGATTTTTGAGGGCAGTCAAAGAGTCAGTCATAGCAGGGGTCCATGGAATGGGCCGAGATCCAGAAGTGTTGGTGCCTGCCAAGGCGTCCGTCAGTGGAGCCTGAATCTCCGCAGCCCAAGGTAGATGTCGGCAATAATAATTAACCGTCCCCAGAAAGCGCTGGAGCTCTTTGAACGATGAAGGTCTGGGTAGGTTTAATATTGTTTGTACTTTCTCAGGGGGCGGTGAAATGCCATTGGCAGAGACCTGAAAACCAAGAAAAGTAACAGCGGGTTGATGTAGCTGCAATTTTTCCTGGTTGGTCTCGATGCCTGCAGCTGCGAGAGTGTTCATAACAGTTTGCACATGTCGAACGTTGTCCTCGATGGAGGAGCTGAACACAAGAATGTCATCAAGATATGCAAAGCAGAATTTTAGGTCGAATAGCGCTTCATCAGATGAAGCGTTGCCCGGTTGGGTTGCGTTTTTCAGACCGAAGGACATGAATCGAAACCGAAATAACCCGATCGGGGTGGTGATTGCTGTCTTCTCGGTGGAGCACAGGGGAAGTGAGTCTTGGACGGATGATGAAACACGGTGTTTCGCACTAGGTCTGGTGAAAGTTTGTGGTGTCGCAAGAAGTCACTGCCTAGTATAGGTTTGTCAATTTCGCACACTAAAAAAGTCCAATAGAGTTTGCAGTTTGCGGAGAGTGAGACAACGTGGGAAGTTGAACCCGAGCACTGTAGTTTAGTTGAATTCATGGCTTGCAGTGAAGTATGATGAGGGCGGATGTTCGAAGACACAAAGGACGTAGGCAGCAGCAAAACATTGGCGCCTGTGTCCACTAGGAAAAGGTATCCCGACGAAATGTCTTTAATGTAAAGTCATCCACAATTACCCGGTTGTTCCCGGACAGAATGGAGCACTGGGGGGGAGAGGGGGGGGGGGTGCCTGTCATGTTGTGCGCAGGAGGCGGCACCCGCACCTACCTGCGATTGGCATTTGGGAAGTAGCAGGGTGGTCTGCAGTTCCGTGCCGCCTCACCAAACTGTGTGTGGAAGTAACAGTACGGGTAGTGCAGTTGCATTTCCTGCGGAAAGTTCATTGCTAGTGGCGGTGGCTGAGGTTCAGTGGCCGCAGCAGGTTTGGTTGCAGGAGGTGGTGTGACCATGGACGGAGCCGGTGACGTCCCAGTTGCTTGTTTACTGCTTCCCAGAGCGAGCGGAACGGTCAGCACAGTATGGCCCCGGCCGTGTCCGGCCGCAGGGCGATGACCCTGAACCTGAGACTTGTCAGGTAGGCAGTGGCTGGCGAAACAGAGCAGTGATGCATCACGTAGCTTGTCAGCAACTGTCATTCTTTGCTCGACAGCTTCAGGAAACCTTTGAGCCAGAGCAAAACGGATGTGAGGAGATAGTTTATCTGACGAGATGGTGAGGAGAGCTGCGTCAGAGAATAGATCGGCGCTGACCAGGGCACGTAGCCGTCTCCAATGCTGGGAAGGTTTGTCATTGCCTAGTTGCTCGACGTGGAGCACTTGCCATATTGCTGCCTCAGTTGAGCGTTCAAGCCGACGTAAAACTGTCTTTTTGGCTAGAGTGTACCGGGTAGATGAGTTTGGGGTGTCGACCAGGTCAACAATCAAGTCCTCCTGCTCGTGCAGGTGGGTGATGAGGCACAGAAACCTGGTTGACTCGTCGAGTTTGTAATGGTCGAACACTTCGTCCACAATTTTGAACCAGGTTGTTGCTCTGTCAGGATTAAACGGCGGCAGTGTCGGTAAGTGTTGTAGAATGTTCAGAAGAACAGGTTGAGTTGAGTTTGTCGGGGCACTGCTTGAATTGAGCTGTTGTTGCTGAAGTATTCCAGGAGAGTGTGCCTCCAGGGGATGTGGCAATGACAGCTGTTCGGGTGGCAGCGTGAAGGTGACACGTTGTGGTTGAGCGCGATCCGTCACGGCGCGGAAGCCTGACACGGGTGAGACACCGTAATGTGTCGATTGCAGTTGCAGAAGCTCAACACGTTGCGAGATGTGCCACGAACGGTGGCAGAAG